>NC_056628.2:157574721-157874721 GCF_002870075.4 Lactuca sativa | reverse complement strand
CGGTTGTCCTGAAGGCCCAACGAGCAGTCCGAATAGGCTGTAGGCCCCAAGAGGGCGGACCAGACGTGTCGAGGCTCGGAGAGTGGACCAGTCATACTGTTGACTCAGAGAGTGGACCAGGTGGATTGAAGGCCCGGTGCGGGCGGACCAATCACACTGCAGACTCGATGTATGTGGTTAGATTCGGAGAGTGGACCAGGTGGATTGAAGGCTCGGTGCGGGCGGACCAATCACACTGTAGACTCGAGGTACATGGCTAGACTCGGAGGGTGGACCAGGTGGACTGTTGGCCGGTGCGGCGGACTAGTCCCACAGTAGACCCGAAGTGCATGGCTGTTCTGTGATCAGATATGTTATGGCATGTTATGCGTGTGTGGTATATGTGGTTGGTATTTTGGGGGTATCTCACTAAGCATTCGGGCTTACAGTTGTGGTTTAATGTTTTTCAGGTTCTTCATTCGACCGTGGCAAGGCGAAGGCGTGATCGTACCGCTCCTCGTGTTTATATTGTGATGAGATTCTGGGAATACTTAAACTGAATTGTATTGAAAACCTTTTTGTAATAACTTTAATGGTATTGGGTTGTTTTTGAAAATTTTAAATTGGTTGAAATTTTTGGTCGTTATAAGTTGGTATCAGAGCCTTGGTTTGAGTGAATTGGAGAAACACTCGTGTGACTCCAGTCTCAAATCGAGGAGAGTTTTCAAAAGAGAGTTTAAAATGGTTTTCAAAATAAGTAAAGGAGGACGCGGAGGTACGATCAGCCGGAGCCAGTAAGTAACCCCAAAATACCATGCATGTTATTTGTTTTTGTACTTAGATAGAACTGCATGCTAGTATTAGGCTAGGGATCTTCAGGATTTCATGATAGTGTTGCCTGATTTGTGATGCCTGTAGCCTAGGGTTTCCTTGTGGGAGATTTTCAGTGTTCCTCTAGTGGTGAGGGTTGAGAGTTGTTATGCATGTATTCGTTAGGGTGTTGTGGTAGTACTTCATACAAATATGGGTAGGTGTGGAAGGTAGTATGGACCCGTACTACTGAAAGCACAGGACCCATACGCGTATCAGGGAAACCATGACCTCTAGGGTTAAGTTGAGAGAGTTGGTTCCCGGGATAGTGGGAAGAGTCTGAGATTTTGTGTGGTGTTTTTCAGTATGGAGATTCCGAGGCATGCTGGTAGTGGATTCGGGTCAGGATCGGGAGCAGGAGAGGGAGTTCCGGGCGGGTCAGTACCGCCCGAGGTTATTGGTCAGATGAGCACGTGCGAGCTGGATGCGAGGATTCGTGAGATCCTGCGTGATGAGATTGCTGAGTTGTTCTGGGCTGAGTTGCCGGAGCTGTTTGGGTCGATCAAGACTGCCATGGTTGAGTATTTTGATGAGCGCTATGCAGCTCTCTCAGAGACGGCTGCCGCGGCGGCTACATCGGCTATTGCTGCGTCAGGGGGAGGAGCTGCTCGGGGCTTTCGGTATCGGAACTTCGATAATACGAAGCCTCCCACCTTTGATGGAGTTCAGGACCCGATTGTTGCTATGAGATGGTTATCGGACGTGGAGGGGTGTTTCTTCATGTGTTCATGACCTGTTGATCAGAGGGTGAGGTGTGCTCTGAACCTGTTGAGGCTCGGAGTGAAGGATTGGTGGAGATTGACCACGAGGTCATATTCAGATACGCAGAGGGCTGCGGCTTCATGGGATCAGTTCAGAGAGATGTTCAGCACTCGTTATGTTCCGCAAGTGGAGAAGGAGAAATTGGATCAGGAGTTCATTGAGCTGAAGCAGGATTCGGAGTCGGTGGCTGAGATCACCAGGATGTTCACTGAGAGGGCGATGTTCTGCCCAGAGTTCGCTTCGGAGCAGGCTCAGATGTCTTGATATCTGAGCATGCTCAAGAGGGACATCAGATAGTTTGTGTCTATGCAGAGGTGGGAGACCTTGTTGGAGTTGCAGGAGGCCGCTAGGCGGTGTGAGTTAGAGATTGAGTTGCAGTTGCGTGAGCTGAGGCAGGCTCCGGTGCAGTCGCAACCGGCGCCGAAACGGTCCAAGACCGTTGATGTTAGAGTGGGGGATCTGAGCAGCCACACTTGTGGAAAGTGTGGGAGGGGTCACACCGGAGTTTGTAGGTCCGGTGGTGCATGCCGCAAGTGCAGAAAGGAGGGGCACTATGCGAGGGATTGTCGGCAGTCAGCACCGGTTCGGGATTTGAGGATTTGTTATCATTGTCATCAGGTTGGACATTTGAGGGTCAACTGTCCACAGCTTGCTGCAGGATCGGTGCAGGCTCCAGCACCGGCCACTTTGAGGATCATGGGTGGAGGTCAGGGTGGAGCGGAGCCCCCAAGGGCTCAGGGTCGTGCTTTCTAGCTTTCAGCAGAGGAGGTCAGAGCAGTGCCGGATGCAGCTGCGGGTATGTTTCTTTCTTGATGTCTTGTTATCTTGCGATTTTGTGGTGTACTGTTTTTGTGCTGGTATCTTTGTGTGGTTTTCGATGCGGTATTCGTCGTTTTTGAGGGTTGTGGTTTGGTTATCATTCATGAGGGTTATTAGTGGAAACCTGGCATTGGTTTGAAGGCCGGGTAGCATCTGCTTCTGAAGAGTGGTTAGATGCAGATTGAGTTTCTTTCGAGCGGGTTAATCGGTGTTGATGTGGGATCTTGTTATGGTTGTTTATGGTTGTGGGAATCAGCCCGCGTGTAAGTGTTGGTTTTATGCAGAGTTGTTCTGGGAGGTCGATGATGGCGACCGGTGGTTAATAGTCAGTACCCTAAGCGAGGGAGAATTGGAAAATTCTCCGGAAGATCGATGAGCATGTGAGGTTGCTTATCTGTTTGGGATTTAGCAGTGTTCTGTCAGTCCAGAGTGTAGGCTGGTATGAGTAAGTGTCGGGCATGCGGGGCGGGATACAGACCTAGGGCATTCGATTGTGGAAGGCCTGGGATCAGGCCGGGATCGAGTATGTATGATGGAGATAGAGTTCGGAACCCCAAGAGGGCTAGAACGGTATGCACGGGAGGATTTCCCGGAGAGATAGCTCAGAATGATGAATGCTAGTTGAGCGGTCCGGATAGACTGAAGGCCGGTAGGCGTACCAAACTGAAGGCACTGAGAGCGGTCCAGATTGGCTGAAGGTTCTGAGAGTGGTCCAGATTGGCTGAAGGCCCGGTGAGGCGCTCCAGTCATGCTGAAGACTCTGCAGGTATTGTTGGATCGGTTCGAGGATATGGATTGTGTATGTTGCAGTGTGATTTCATTAGAAGGTCTGGCCCCGGGTAGTAATCTTGATTAGTTGAGATAGTGCACGGATTGAGAGTCCCTGCGATTAGAGTCAGAGTATGAGTGTTGGATGGATAACGGATACGCTATAAAAGGGTGGTGTAGCGTTGGGCGAGCACCGTGGCACTTTTCGGAGTGACAATGCGGCCAAGTGGATTCCTTGGTAAAGGAAAAGAGAGAGGTGTGTAACTCCGAGAGGGAGTGCAAGTTCACGGAAGTGAACGCGGCAGAGCAGAGTTATGATTAGAGTGATCCGAGTATGGTCATTGAGCAGCGTGGTTGCGGCAGTGGAATGGAATCACATTCGGTTTGGGATGTCTGCTGAGGTCGCGGAAGGAATTCCGCGGGTGTAGAGCCAAGAGGCTCGGAAGGGATGCAGGGAGGGAGTCTCGGGCTCTCAGTGTGATTCTGATCAGGGAAGTGCGTATGTAGTAGTGGTTCATCCTGGGGGATGTTTGGAGATGTCATCGGTGTATCGGGTTTTCCCAACCTGAGGGTGCTAGAGCTAGTTCAGCATGTGTATGTGATTGCAAGAGGAGAACTCATGGGAGTTGCTCTGAAGAATGTGTCTTTCTATCAGCGGAATGATTAGAGTGGGCTTAGGATCGGTAATCCGGTGGTTCATGGTTATCTTCTAGCTCATATGGGTCGAGTGATGGTTGTGATTTGGAGCAGTGCTGCATCATGAGTAGTACTCAGTTGATAAGTGGAGTTATCAGAGGGCTAAGCCGGTGGCCGGCTTGAGATGGTGGTCAGGACACCGTAAGGAAGGAGAAAACGAGTTTCTGGTTCTATGGTTGTGTTTTGAGAAACCTGGTCGGGTTAATGCCAGGTGGTGCATGGCAGGAGTATTTCTAAGAGTTGAGTTGTTGCAGTCTTCGAGGACGAAGCCTAATGTATGTGAGGGAGAATTATAACATCCCAAAATATCAAGAGTAAGAGTTGAAGGGCTAAAAGACTAAATTGGGAAAGAGCGACTCGGCGAGTCCATGGGTGGACTCGGCGAGTAGAGTCGTGATTTGGTCGCGTGTTAAGTGGCCGACTCGGCGAGTCAGTAAGATGGACTCGGCGAGTAGGCGCTGAATGGAGAAAACCCTAAATCCGGAAGTTGAGCCCTATATAAAGAACATTATGTTTCCTCCTCAACCTCCTTATCATCCCTTGAGTTCCAGAAACCCTAATTTCGTGAGGAAACCCCATTGTTGAGTGAATTGGAACTTGGAGAGGTGGTTGTTGAAGAGATCTTGAAGGAAAAGAGACTTGGATCAAAGGGCTTTGCAAGGATTTGGGTTAATCTTCTCTTGGAGCTTCCTTTTTGAGTGGTGGAGATCGTATCAGTGATCAGATCAGCTTGGGTTATCTGTTCAGTCGGCAGTGTCGAGGTGAGTTATCCTCACTATATTAACAGGGTCTAAGGCACCAAGGACGGACCTTATCGGATTGAGATCTAGGTAGTTGTTGTTATGTTATTGCTTTGATATGTTTGCATCCTGGTAGCTAGGATGGTTTATGCTAGTGACCGGTTAGGTCGGTATCCTGGTTAGGATGATGATATGTTATGTGATCTGTTTGATCTGCTTGTTGACTATGAATTGCTATATGATTGTATGTATATGTGCACATGGTTGTTTGGATTGGAGTTAGGTTGAGGCGGGTCCTGCTTTGTGCTGTAGGCCAAGATACCTAGGGCGGACCGGTTGTCCCGAAGGCCCAGCGAGCGGTCCGGATAGGCTGTAGGCCCCAAGAGGGCGGACCAGACGTGCCGAGGCTCGGAGAGTGGACCAGTCATACTGTAGACTCAGAGAGTGGACCAGGTGGATTGAAGGCCCGATGCGGGCAGACCAATCACACTGCAGACTCGATGTATGTGGTTAGATTCGGAGAGTGGACCAGGTGGATTGAAGGCTCGGTGCGGGCGGACCAATCACACTGTAGACTCGAGGTACATGGCTAGACTCGGAGGGTGGACCAGGTGGACTGTTGGCCGGTGCGGCTGACCGGTCCCACAGTAGACCCGAAGTGCATGCCTGTTCTGTGATCAGATATGTTATGGCATGTTATGCGTGTATGGTATATGTGGTTGGTATTTTGGGGGTATCTCACTAAGCTTTCGGGCTTACAGTTGTGGTTTAATGTTTTTCAGGTTCTTCATTCGACCGTGGCAAGGCGAAGGCGTGATCGTACCGCTCCTCGTGTTTATATTGTGATGAGATTCTGAGAATACTTAAAATGAATTGTATTGAAAACCTTTTTGTCATAACTTTAATGGTATTGGGTTGTTTTTGAAAATTTTAAATTGGTTGAAATTTTTGGTCGTTACAGGAACCCCTCAGGGATTTTGTAAACAGGTTTGACAGGGAAGCTTTGTGTATCCGTAACATCAACATGGCAACTGCCATAGGAGCCTTCAAAATAGGCCTAAAGAAAGACTCTCCTTTCTACGAAGACCTTGTAATGACTCCTTGCAAAAGAATGGATAAGATAAGGAGTAGAGTAATAAGTTTCATAAGGCTTGAAGAAGACAAGGATATCCAAAAGAGGAGCAACCCACCAATCTCATATGATACCCCTAATAGGAAGGTTGAATCCTCGACCTAGAGATCGTATAAATCTAAACCTTTTTCCAGACTCGATCATCATAGGGTCAATGCCCTTGAAGATGAAGGGGAGGAAGAAGAATTTCCTAAGATCATTGACTACAATTTTTTTTGTAGATGTTTAAGGTTTGATATTTGCCATTCAGGATCATGGCGACAAAGCATGGTGGCCAAGAAAAGGGAAAAGTCCACCACCTGGAAAGATAAGTCCAAATGGTGTGCATACCATGATGAATTTGGCCACATTACTAAAGATTGCATATCCCTACGAAAGGAGATTAGTTACTTACTTAGCAAGGGATACATCAAGGAGATCCTCAGAAGAAGAAAAGAAAGATCCAAAGAAAAGGATCAGAATCCTCGTATGTAACGACCCAAAAGTCAAGACTAAAATTTCAAATTTTAAATTAATAAAACCATTATAAAAAAGAACATCATCAAAAACATGGTTAATCAAAATGTATCAATAACATCCAAGTACATCAGAGTAATATAAAAATGTGGAACGAGGTGGTGTCTACACTACAATCATCCTAGGCTCTTGCATTTTGAACCAGAAGTACCTGAAACATAAGTTGAATACCGTAAGCACAAAGCTTAGTGAGTTACTTAAGGTATCACATACCATACATAATAACATATAATGGGCCCCGCTCGGTATACCGATCTGTAATTCATCGGGCCCCGCCCGGTATACATATAAACATATAAACACATAGTACATAAAACATTCACAAAGATAATAGCACACGAAAAGGTCATCGGGCCCCGACCGACATCGAGCATATTAGATATCATACATGCAAGAGTCACATAGACAACTAGCATCCAAATAATAATAAAACATGAGCCCGCATAGGTGCCTTCGACCCACTAACATAGTGAGGAAACTCACCTTAAGCTGCAGAATCACTCAGTTAAAACCTCAGTTTGCTTGTCCAAAAAATCCCCATGCTAATATCATCAAATAAATATCCAATTAATATTTAGGTCTCAACCCATAATCAAGAATCTATGTTACTTGCCCAACGTTCAAGGTAAAAGACCCTTTTACCCTCTTTTTTACTTGGCCCAATTCTAATGCCCAACCCATTAACACCAAAAAGGCTAGTAGTGGCCCCTCTTCGTAAATGGACCCAAAACCTATCGTGGGCATAATCCAAGAAGACCTAGATCCTTGAATAACACCCAAGGCTCGAAATGGGCCCAAACACAGTAAGGCCCAAGGTCAGAAACTAATGGCCTATCATGGCCTAAAAGCCCCAAATAGCGCCTGACTCCCTGACCAATCCTTAGTCACTTCATGAGACGTGTCAAATTAAAATCCGTGACTCACTCCTAACTTAGACAACTCAGCGGGGACGATGACTCATGCTCACGTCGTGAGACATTATGTCTCATGTTGTGAGAATGGTCTGAAACCAAAGTCGACTTTTCAATGTTGTTAATTCATTCATCCCTTAATTTCACTCCTTCTAGAAGCTAAATAGGACCATAATGGTTCATAAAAATGCTTTCTTTATGGACATGCATGCAACATGCATGTCCCTTCCCTATTTAAGGCCAACATGTGCAAATATGGCCTCAAGTCCCCATGCAAGCTCTAATACTCCCCCAAATCCCAGATATGAAAGATATAAGACTTAAGATACCATTTGATTCCATAAAAGTTGCTAACTTTATAGATTTACTCCACTCTAACCAAGCCAAAACATAAGAAAATGGGCCAAAAGCCTAGATCTAGCCATGAAATGCAATAAAGCTTGAGTCTTGATACTTACAATGGTCTAAACAAGATGAGAGCTTATAATGATGATGATCCCAAGCAACTTCCTTATGAAGACACTTCTTCTTTTCTACTTTTCTGTAACAGCCTGAAATTCAGGTTCGACCATTTAGCCCTTCATATTTTCATAAATGTCATGTTGGCCCTTTTGTGTTGGGCGAGTACGCTGGGCGTACAAAGAGTACGCTGCGCGTACTCGCGCGCTTAATTTGAACGCGTTGTCACCCGGGTACGCTGGGCGTACCTAAGGTTACGCCGGGCATAACCGGTCCAAACCTAAAACCCTAATATGGCTTGATGGCTATAAAAGGAATGAGATGACCTTGTCCCTCAGCCACCATCCTTCAGAAAGAAACCCTAAGAGAGCTTTTCCTTCGTTTTTAGCTGGAGTGTGAGTGTTCTAAGCCTCAAGGTGTCATTTCAAGGTAGCAAAAGAGAAGAGGAGTCCATTGTGGAGGCTAGAAGTTGGTGGACAAGTGTAGATCCGAGGATAACAAAGGTTGGAGCTTCTTCCTGAGGTAAAAAGTTCAGATCTTGCCTTGTAGTTCTTATGGTGTGCTTGTTGGACCAATTTATAGGGTTTTGGTCCCAAAGATGGAGACTTTATGAACAAGTAGTCTCCATTGGCCTAGATCTATCATATTCCAGGACAATTTGAGTTGTATGTTCATAAAAATGTAATCTTGGACGTAAATGTTGAGCCATGCATGAGATCTAGATCTTTGGAGGAGAAAAGAAAGTTGTTAGAGGGTGTAGAAGCTTTTACAGCCATGCCAAGGCTTAAAGGTTCTAACTTTATGGGATAAGAGGCTTAAGGAGAGCTAGATCTGGAAGTTGAAGGAGTGTCTTAACCGTTTAAGACCAAAACTCATGGTATGGCTGAAACTGAGACTTACGTTGGGCGTAACTCTCAGTACGCGTAGCATAAGGGGTTGAGACCCCCGATTGTAGCTCATCGATGTACGCCCCGCGTACAGAAGCTGGTACGCCCCGCGTACCATTTGTCTGTTGACTTTTAGGGTTTTGGTCAACATGTGGACTTTGAGTCAAGGAGGGGTGAAATGGTCTTTTACCCCTCTGTGGGATCATGAAAAGGGTGTAGCCTAGCCTTGGAAGCCTATATTAATTAGAATGATATTTCGTTGTGATTAGGCGGCATTAGGTTGTCGTTTCGAGATTTGGAGATATCGAGCACGTGAGATTCTAGACTTCCTACGAGGTGAGTCTTCTCACTATACTGTACCCGGAAGGGTATTTATGTGTGACCGGAAGGTCGGATATGTTATGAGTTGTATGCATTGTATATGATTAAGTTAACCGTTTGTATGTGCTATGTATGCTATGCTTGATATGGACCGGAAGGCCTTATGTTATGGGCCGGAAGGCATTTTATGTTATGGGCCAGTAGGCATTGTAATGTGGACGGGAAGGTCGACGCGGGTAGGAACGGAAGGTTTACCGGGTCGGGACAGAAGTCCCCTGAGACATATGGACTGGAAGGTCATGGCTTGGAAAGGCGTATGTGTGTAAGTAGTATTTTGGGGAATTCACTAAGCATTTATGCTTACAGTTGTTGTGTTATGTGTTTCAGGTACTAGCGAGGACCGTGGGAAGGCGCCAACATGATTTGTACACACTGATGGAAGATTTATATTGTGATCTTGGGATTTGACATATTTATAGTATGATTATGATACATTGGATTTTATGGTCTGTTTTGGATGAAAACATGTTTTACGAAATGAAAAATTTATTTGAAATTTTACGTTGTTACAAGTTGGTATCAGAGCCTTGGTTTGAGGGATTCGGGTGCACCTGCGGGCGTAACTGAACTCAAACCGAGGATTTGAGAAAAATTTTCAATAATAAAAGCATAAAATTTTATAAGAGATTTTGTGATAACCAAGGATGAGGCAGTGTGTACGGTCAGCCAGCGCCCGAACGGTAAAATCCCCAAAATACCCTTACAATATGTGTTATGGGATATGCTATGATATGTTATGCATGCTAGAGTAGACTAGGTATTCATATTAGGACTAAAGTGGCCTGATTTGTGATGCCTTAGTCTAGGGGAATCCTGCTGCTATGAGATGCTTTGAGAGCAAGTAGGTAGCCTATGCATAGCAAGAATAGAGTACTCACGTTCCGGGGTCCAAGGAGGAGGACTTGGGGTGAATGTTGATGCGGTGTAATCAGTAGTATAGGGCCTGTACTACTGAAGACACCGGATCAGTGGGTAACCCAAGTAAGAATCTTTTGGGTATCGGAGGCCGAGTAGGGTTGTGTTATCGAGTGCGGGTATGCTCGATCGAGTCTCTGATATTTTTATGTTGTATTTCAGAGGCATTATGATTGGGACACGCCACAGGCCTGGGACGAGCGGTGTGAGTGACGAGGAGCTTCGTCAGATGATCCACGATGATGTGGCTGCGACAATCCGGGCTGAGATTCCGGAGATGTTTGGGTCCATCAAGACTACGCTGTTGGAGACTTTTGATGAGCGGTACGCCGCGGTGACTGACGCTGCAGCCGCTGCAGCTACAGTAGCTGTGGCTGCTGCCAGACCTCAGGGAGGTGACTCGTTGTTGTTCCGGGAGTTCAGCAACACAAAGCCACCCGAGTTTGATGGGACGCAGGACCCGATCGCTGCGATGAGATGGATTGCTGACATTGAGGGATGCTTCTATATGTGTTCATGTCTGGAGCATCTGAGGGTACGGTTCGCTTTGAACCAGCTCCGCCTAGGAGCAAAGGATTGGTGGAAGTTCGTGACGGCGGACTTCACTCTTGCAGAGATTTCAGCAGTGACTTGGGAGAGATTCACCACCATGTTCAGAGATGAGTATGTTCCCCCGGTGGAGAGGGAACGACTGATTCAGGAGTTCTTGACCCTCAAGCAGGCTAATGATTCAGTTGCTGTGGTCACCCGGAAGTTTCATGAGAGGGAGATGTTCTGCCCTGAGCAGGTGTCTTCTGAGCAGGCACATATGAGCCGATATTTGGGTATTCTGAGGAGGGACATTCGGGAGTTCGTATCAAACTCGACGTATTGGACATTTGCTGAGCTCCAGGCAAATGCCCGGAAGAGGGAGATTGAGTTGGAGACTTAGGCCAGGGAGGAGGCCGAGTCCCAAAGGATGGATAGGTGGCCGGCTCAGTCTCAGCCAGCAGCTAAGCAGACCAAGTCCGCCGATTCGAGGATGGGAGGCCAGAAGGGCCGCACTTGCAGAAAGAGCGGCAAGGGTCATGAGGGGGCCTGTCGATCAGGCTCTTGCTACAAATGTGGCAAGGAGGGGCATATCGCTAGGGATTGCCCCAAGGGGTTTACGGTTTGCTTCCATTGCAACCAGACCGGCCATCGGAAGGCCGGGCGTCTTCAGCTTCACCAGGGATCAGCACAGGGATCTGTGCCTGCTGCTAGGGTTACCGAGACTCGACCGGTGAAGGCCGAGGCTCAGAGGGTTCGTGGGAGAGCTTTTCAGTTGACTGCGGAGGAGGTCCGCATGGCGACCGATGTTGTGGCTGGTATGTATTCTTTCGTGTATTTACTTTTATGTTGAGATATTGTGCTTATATTATGATATGCGTAGGTGCTTTTATTGTGAATTCTGTACCTGCCTTGGTATTATTTGACTCGGGTGCGAGTCGGTCTTTTGTATCTCTGGGTTTTAGTCAGCACATCGGTATTGATCGGGAGGTGATGATTCGACCCCTGAGGGTTTCCATAGCTGATGAGAAAGCGGTATTTGCCACCGACTTGATTCGAGGATGTGTGCTCGAGATTTTTGGTGTCGTTTTCCCTATAGATCTAGTTCCTATCGCGATGGGAGATGTCTGTGTCATCGTGGGCATGGACTGGTTGAGTAAGTTTGGAGCGGTCATTGACTGCGAGAAACAGCTGGTGACCATACGAGACCCTAGTGAGGGAGTGCTTACTGTGTATGGCGAGGAGACCCGGTGTGGGTTAGCGTTTTGTTCGGCTGCCAGGGCGAGACAGAGTTTGCAGCAGGGCTGCAGTGGATTCATAGCCTATGTGATGGACACACGAGTGGCCGCAGGGAGGCCAAGTTCGGTTGATGAGGTTCCGGTAGTGTGCGAGTTCCCGGATGTTTTTCCCGAGGAACTACCTGGCGTGCCTCCGGAAAGACAAGTGGAGTTCCGTATTGATTTGATTCCGGGAGCAGCACCTATCGCCAAGGCGCCTTATCGCCTCACGCCGCCAGAGATGCATGAGTTATCCTCGCAGATTCATGAGCTATTGGGGAAGGGGTTTATTCGACCGAGTAACTCACCTTGGGGAGCACCGATCCTTTTTGTCAAGAAGAAAGATGGTTCACACGGATGTTTATTGATTACTGGGAGTTAAACAAGTAGACGGTCAAGAACCAGTATCCGTTAACTAGGATCGATGATCTATTCGATCAGTTGCAGGGGGCATCTTGGTTCTCCATGATAGACTTGAGGTCGGGTTACCATTAGATGAGGGTTCGGGATGAAGATATCTAGAAGACTGCATTCAGAACTCGTTATGGACATTACGAGTTTGTGGTGATGCCTTTTGGGCTCACCAATGCCCCAGCCGCGTTCATGGATCTCATGAACAGGGTGTGCAAGCCGATGTTGGATCGGTCGGTGATCGTATTCATTGATGATATTTTGGTATATTCGAGGTCTAGAGAGCAACATGAGGAGCATTTGAGGGAGATCCTTGGATTTCTGAGATCGGAGAGGCTGTATGCCAAATTCTCCAAGTGTGATTTCTGGTTACGAGAGGTCCAATTCCTTGGGCATCTTGTAAACCAGAAAAGGGATATTGGTCGATCTGGCCAAGATTGAGGCAGTGATGAGACGGGAGGTGCCGAGATCACCCACTGAGATCAGGAGCTTTCTGGGATTGGCCGGTTATTATCGGAGGTTTATTAGGGATTTCTCCAAGATCGCTGTGCCACTTACCAAGATGACCCGGAAGGGTGTTGCATTTTCATGGGGTCCGGAGCAGCAGTCCTCATTTAAGACACTTCGCCAGAAGTTGTGCGAAGCCCCGATGCTCGCACTCCCGAAAGGGATGGAGTATTTTGTGGTATATTGTGATGCATCAATATCTGGGTTAGGGGCAATGCTTATGTAGCGGGGGCACGTTATAGCGTATGCATCGAGGCAGCTGAAGCCTCATGAGTCGAGATATCCCACCCACGATTTGGAGCTAGGGGCTGTGGTGTTTGCCCTCAAGATCTGGCGACATTATCTCTATGGGGTTCGGTGTACCATATACACGGACCACAAGAGTCTGAAGTATTTGATGGATCAACCAAACCTGAATATGCGCCAGAGGAGATGGTTGGATGTGGTGAAGGATTATGATTATGAGATCCTGTACCAACCGGGCAAGGATAATGTCATAGCCGATGCTTTGAGCCGTAGGGCGGAGAGCACCCCGATCCGAGACCTTTGTATGAGGTTGACGGTGATGACTCCGGTATTGGACACCATCCGAGGGGCCCAGGCTGAGGCTGCGAGACCAGAAAACCGAAAGAGGGAGCGGGTTGTCGGGCAGGTATCGGAGTTCGTTACTGATAGTCGGGGACTTATGACATTTCTGTTGAATTAGTGTCTAAGTCCATAACTATTTTGGTATGTACTTGACCCGATGGTGCATGGTGCTTTTGGGTTGCCTTCACCAAAGCAACTTGATAGGATGAATTATGGAGAGAAAGGATTAAATATGATTTATTAATATATTATGAGAATAATATATTAAAGGAGAAATCATATTGGTTAATTAATATTAGTCAATAATTAATTGGTAATTAGTTTTGTGACTAAAAGAGATTAATTAAACTTAAGGGACTGAAATTGTAATTATAAGATAATTGCAATTTGGGCTATGGATTGCCTTATATTAAGGAGTGGACGAATTCTATGGGGAAGCCCATAAGATATCGTCCAAGGCCTTAAGGAAAGGAATCTATGGGTTACTTAGGGCTAAAGCATCCAAATTAGGGTTTCCTTGTTAGATAACCCTAATAGCCTAACTATATATACATCCCTTATGACCCAAAAACGTGGCTAAGCATCCTTCTAGGGTTTCACACATTTTAGGGCAGCCTCCATCCTCTCTCCTCTTCATCCTCTTTCTCTTGGTGTTTGTGAACCATTAGAGGAGTGACATTTGTGACTCTAAGCTTTCTAAAGTCAATACAAGGAGGAATTGGGATTGTTATTGCTATATAACAATCAAGGTATAATCTAAACCCTAATTATATGTTATATTGATTATTATATTCTAGATCTAGGGTTTATAGTCTTGGATAACTTGCATGTACAATAGAGAAACCTAGATCCAAGCATTAGGGTTTGTATGAGCACATAGGATGTTCTTATGACCAAAACCATCAGTGGTATCAGAGCCTAGATTGGTTTCTATTGTATTGATGCTTTGTATGTTGAAAAAATTCATTTTTTGTGGTTCTGCTTGCTGAACTCGCCGAGTCCATAGATGAACTCACCGAGTTCATGCTGACTCGACAAGTCCATGCCTGACTCGACGAGTCGGCTGGTCAGAAGGAGGGAAAACTGGGATTTCTTGCTGTTTTTGCTTAAGGATAGTTGCCTTATCATATTAGATCAATATTAATCCGATTTTTTTGATATATATGAGTATATTCTTGATCTAATTGAAGATATTTATCAATTAATAAAATATTTGTTTCCTTATGTGATAATTGATTAATTATTTTGATTAAATTGGTGAATTGTTTTTCAAGAAATCATTAAATAAATCAAATATGGATAATTATGTGATTAATTGTTAATTTAGATTATTTGATTATTTGATCCTTGTATTATGAAAAGTTTCATATTTTTCCCTTTAGGTTTTATAGTTTAAATTTGAACCCAAAAGTTTTGTTGTTTTGAAATTTAAATAGTTGAAACCCTAATGTTTTGAAAAAGGTTTCAAAACTTGCCCTCAAGTTTTGTAATTTAAATTTTGATTAATTGTTTAATTTTGATGTATATTTAAATTGTAAACCCTAATGTTTTGAAATGTTTCAAAACTTGCCCTCAAGTTTTGGAATTTAAAAGTTGATTAAAAGTTTAATTAGGAATGTTAAATTCTAAAACCCTAGTATTATTTTGAAAAAGTTCAAATCACACCCTTATGGTTTTATTAATTAATTAAGGTGTATAATTAAAAGAGGTTTAATAAATCCATAAAAGTTTTGGTTTACAATTTAATTGAATTAAAGGTATAATTATTAAATTTGACCACCTAGTATTTTAAAAGTGTAAAATAGACCCTATACTATATATAACATTAAAAGTCTAACATTATATATATGTATGAGTAAAAGTCAGTCTTACCGTTAGTAGGCCTCATTCACGAAGTTGGTCTATAAGGGGTGTTTAAGGAAATTGCCTATAAAATGGCGATTGAATGGGTATCCACTCTTACCCACCGCACTCTTGACTAGTGGAGGGTCGTTATCCGAACGGGTTGGATAGGACGAAACCTTCCATTATAAGTATAATGAATTACAAAAGTAACTAAATGTTTTTCAAGTTCCCAATCTTATTTACTTAGGCAAAAGTGAATTGATGTAATTCCATAAAATTACAATTTGTGCCCTTGCGAAGTCGTTAGTGGAGCGTGTGTGGTTTACTGGCACACTAAATGGTTCTAAGCAAAGGTAGCAAAGGGTAACTCAATGTTTGTCATAGTTCGGTGGAGCGTGTGTGGTTTACCGGCACATCGAATAGGTGACTGTAACATGTAAGGGCACCATGTAAGTTTGCATGGTTATTCACACCCGCTTTGTGATCCTTGACATCCCAGTCACAAACAAGAGGGGCACATCGAGATTTAAACATGCCATTGAAATGTTCAATGAATCTCAAAGGATCTAGGAGTTTTCATAGATTTAGAACTTAAATTTCTTTTTCATTTTTCATGGTGGAAATTAGTGAATCGTCATTCACTTACCTTCAAATGTTCTGCAATTTGGGTTACGGCATCCCTCTCCCGTGTTGTAGAATATTGTGTTGGGTCCTAGCCTTAGTATCTCATTTGGCTGATTTACTAAGGACTCAATCAATCAACTAACTTGAATTCGTTTTCTCCCGTTTTGTAGATGTCAAAGTTCGACAACTATGGTCTTCCCAAATCCACATGAAGATGGTATTCCACGATTCGATCGAGGAACAAGAAATCATGCTTCACTTCCTCCACCTCTTCCAATTGTTCTCCCTAACCCACAAGATCGAAGAATTGAAAGGTTCAATATCACTAAAGCCCTATTGGAAATAAAACATGAAGATGGTAAACCCGTGTATGCCCATGTTCTAGGAATGAAATCACACATTGATAGGTTGATAATGTTGGGTGTGTCATTCCCGAATGAGTTGGTTGTGAATTGGGTTTTACAGTCACTTCCTGAATTATATAATGAGTTCAAAAGAAAGTATTATATGATGGATCATGACGACAACCTCATTGACCTAGCTTACATGCTCATTGCTGCTGAATCAGAAATGATTTGGCGAAACAGTGGAGCGTATTTGTTAGGAAAGTCAACCGACCATGCTTCCGAGGACGTTTTAGGAGAACCGACCTGCGTTTGCTGCCAAAAGAAAAGGGCGTTGGATACAAGTCTGCCCAAAGAGCCTGAAGAGTCCAGAAGATGGGAGAGTCAAAGAGTATGGCTGCGCTTCAGGTAAAATCCACTATCTAACTCCGTTAAGTTCCTATTCATTGATTCTTAATACATGATGTGATAAGATTGCATTTGAATGTTTTGCAGGATCAGTGAAAAGAAAGGAAGCTTGGTGAAAGAGCAAGATGAATCTAATCACAAGGAATGGATCTTGATCGCATGGACTTGAAGATTAGATTTTGAGCTTAGATAGTTATGATAGAGTTGTTAGAAATTTTCCTTTTAAAATACATAGTTTTCAATGGATTTTGCATTGTAAGGACAAATGTTTTCCGCTGCTTTTATAAATAAAATAAATTTTGGTTTGACTTATTTATTTATTTGTTTATTTCCTTGCAATGAAATCGTTATGAAAATTGGTGTTTGCATATTTCTACAACAAATGGATATGATTCTTATTTATGGTGTTTATGGAAAAGTCGAGAATTTACCAAATATGGAGAGTTTCTCATCGCCCAAGTTTCAATTGGACAGAAATTTGGAATCATGCAACTTGGTTGCACGAAGAATGAGAAATTTCATATATTGAAATTAGACTAATTCATTGACAAAGTGTCAAGTGAAGGACTAGGAGATCGAGTACACAAAGTTGTGTGTTGGTCAAAGTCCACCATAAGAGTAACAAGATATTCGTCATGATTTACTAAAAGTTTAGTAAATATGATTATACTTATAAGATTAAGTGTAATTCGGAGTTGATTTAAAAGTTTTAAATCAATAGCAAAACGAATAAGAAGAATCATGTAGGCAGAAAGATAAAAGTTTCTCCATTCTAAGAAGAAGGGAGAGTAGCTTTTATGCTTTATGATAGGTCTTAATGATTAAGAACCATATCTCAATTGATCCTCTATGTGAGTCTTAGTACAATTGTATGGTTAAGAATAGGAATCAAGGATTGAAGAAATGGTTAAATCAAGAAGTCAATCATACTTCGTTCCAAAACAAGTCTTAGAGTTAAGATTGTGACTTTAAGTGATAAGTATTAAAAAGGTTTATAGCATTCATCAAATATGGAAAAGTTGTGATGTCTTGGATAAGACAAAGACCAACTAGGACCAATTTATGAAGTGTTTTGATAAAAAACTACACTAACTCTCGAATATTTGGTTGTCAAGAAATGTTTATTAACAAGAGAATCTTATATGTCAAGGAGTCAGTGGGAGTCTTAATGGTCTTGAAAGGTTTCAAGAACAAATCAAAATAGACCTTATCGATCATCACTAGCACACGAGTTGAGGTTTACAACCTATCGTGTTGACATTATTTTGTTTCTGTGCCGTTCCAATTAAGTTAATTATGCATGTGAGTTCTGTGAGTTCTCATTTGAATGCATAAAAGGCAAGGACCTTGATCAATACATTGATAGGAAAAGGTGAGCTTCTTAACTACTTGGAAGACATGGTGGGCAGCTGTACTACCATAAGGCAAGAAATCAAGATTAAGGAAGTTCGGTCCATATGAGTTTGAATTTGTCGTAAACTTTGGTTTTGACAAATTCACATGGATAGGAACACATACGCCATTTAAATCTAAGTGTCATAAGATTTCCTCCTTCATGAAAATGATTGTGAGGAAATGCTTTCACTAAGAAAGTTTTTAAGAAGATAGTGATTGTAAAATTGCATTCTCGAATTCGATTATGGTTACGGTATCCCTTTCCATAATTTGAGTTGTGAGGTTTGGCAATTAGTTTTAATTGTGAGGTTTAGCAATTAGTCTTGATAAAAGATTATCAAAGCACTAAGTATTAGAAACATGAACTTAAGAAATTCAATAAGTATTGTTTGTCTGAAAGTTAAGATGTTTCTAAAGACATTCAAAGCTAATGGGAGCATAAGTGTTATGTTTATAAGAATCATCATGATAGTGGGAGCATAAAAGTTATGATTGTATGATTATTATGGAAAGTATTGCAAGTTGGCAATATTAATTATAGAAAACAAGAGTCATTCTTTGCAAAGTCGTAAGGATGGAATAGTTGTTTTGCTATAATTAAGGGAGAGAATATTATGCTTCATTTCAAATATAAAGACTTAGGTTGTGGAATGTTAATAAATTTAGTCAAAGGAACTTAGTGTGTTCTTAAAATTTCGATTATGATTACGGCATTCCTCTTCACAATTCGAATTTTGAGAACATAGCAAATAAAATATTATGGCAGAAGATTGATAAAGTATCAAATCTTTATGTAAGACATTATGCATCGTGTCCCATACACTTCGGGTATAGGATCGATTGCAAATGCTATAATATTTGACCATTCTAAAATTTTCCAAATGTCTAGCACATTTAGAGGGAAAAAGGACTAGAATCGGTTGTGACTAAAATAATTAAACAACTATCAAAGGACAATCCAAAGTTTTCCAAGGATTGGTCGCTTGTGTGTAGTTGGAAGTATAGTATTGGATGGACCATATCGACATTATTACGAATAGATAAGATTCTATTAAGAATGAGTTGTCTTATGGAAATATGGAAACATGTCCATATTGGGAATTGAATATTGAAAAAAAATCTATGTCTAGATTAGAAACTTTCATGCAAAAGGATGTTCAAAGGAATGTACTTTGAGTGAGAGACATCATATCTAAGGAATTGTCTTGTAACAATCTCCGACAGAAGACTTTGTAATATCATTGGCAATAGTCTTTGTGACTTTGGTGCAGTGACATTACGAAAGGATCGTTGCATAGAATGTTAGAATCTAGCATATTCTATAAGTAGCAAGAATTTGATATTCTATCACTTATGAAAAAGGATTAGGAGTTGTGAAATGAGAATGATTGGAAATGTGTTCAATTTGATCTATTTCACAAAGTAAGAACCATAGGTAAACATTGTGTGCATGCTAGGAGCATGGGACAAGTGTTGTAATTCAAGTAAGAAGTTGATTACCCGAAACGACAAATAATGAGTAATCGATATGGTGATAAATAAAAGGAGTTTTATTTATACTCAAAGGTTTAAGGCCATATGGGATTAGTATTATTCTTGTGTTTCACTTTGCATGTTTTGACTTCCTGAATAATTTAATTGGTTAACAACAGTCAAATTATTCGAGCGGGCCACAGTCGTTCATACGTTGGAAGTAGGTATGAATAAAGACTATTGTGAATTGGTGTGTGGATTGTCTAAAGAGTATTAGACATAAGCAAATGTTTGTTGCAACGTTCATGAGTGCTTACGAATATGATTTGAGCATTGGATTAAACCCACGCTCACCTGGATCACTCCATCGATTGTTTCACGAGTGATTGGTGAGACGATAACATCTTATATTCTTGAAACCGAGATGTGTGAGTTGTATCTTGCGAATCGATTGCACATTGATAATATGTAAACGCACTAGTAACTTGGTATCATAAAACATATTGTTGTGTGTGATTCGGTGAGTAAGTGCAAGTGAGCATTGAGTCAAAGTTTATCTGTTCATTTTATCCAAAGTAGGATAAAAGCGATATCTTTGGGCCCCTCGATGATTTAGTGATGACAAACGTAAATGCTCGGCCGGGCTAGGGCTAATTTGATTTTTCAATTAGTCAGTCGTCATGAATCGGAAATCGAGAAATAGTACAAAGAGAATGATTAGAAATCATATCTCATACGATATCCAGAACGCAGGAATATATGATCCCTTATCTATAGGACACGCATATCTGATAGGATCAGAGTTGACAGCGGCTTTGGAAATCTACGGTTGCAGATCAGGATCTGAAGTCATATGCATAATATTTATTAGACTTATCCAAGTGGGAGACTGTTGGATTAGTGTCTAAGTCCATAACTATTTTGGTATGTACTTGAACCGATGGTGTATGGTCCTTTTGGGTTGCCTTCACCAAAGCAACTTGATAGGATGAATTATGGAGAGAAAGGATTAAATATGATTTATTAATATATTATGAGAATAATATATTAAAGGAGAAATCATATTGGTTAATTAATATTAGTCAATAATTAATTGGTAATTAGTTTTGTGACTAAAACAGATTAATTAAACTTAAGGGACTGGAATTGTAATTATAAGACAATTGCAATTTGGGCTATGGATTGCCTTATATTAAGAGTGGACGAATTCTATGGGGAAGCCCATAAGAAATCGTCCAAGGCCTTAAGGAAAGGAATCTATGGGTTGCTTAGGGCTTAAGCATCCAAATTAGGGTTTCCTTGTTAGATAACCCTAATAGCCTAACTATATATACATCCCTTATGACCCAAAAACGTGGCTAAGCATCCTTCTAGGGTTTCACACGTTTTAGGGCAGCCTCCATCCTCTCTCCTCTTCATCCTCTTGCTCTTGGTGTTTGTGAACCATTAGAGGAGTGACATTTGTGACTCTAAGCTTTCTAAAGTCAATACAAGGAGGAATTGGGATTGTTATTGCTATATAACAATCAAGGTATAATCTAAACCCTAATTATATGTTATGTTGATTATTATATTCTAGATCTAGGGTTTATAGTCTTGGATAACTTGCATGTACAATAGAGAAACCTAGATCCAAGCATTAGGGTTTGTATGAGCACATAGGATGTTCTTATGACCAAAACCCATCAGTTTCAGGGTCGGATTTGGGTACCGTTTGTGGGCGGGACGCGTACCATTTTGATGGAAGAGGCACACCGATCGAAGTTCTCGATCCATCTCGGGGCCACCAAGATGTTTTTGGACCTAAAGAAGGAGTATTGGTGGCCCTGTATGAAGAGGGATGTTGCATGGTTCGTCGAGAGGTGCCTAACTTGTCGCCAGGTTATGGCCGAACACCAGCGTCCGCATGGTAAGCTGCAGCCGCTGGAGATTCCCGAATGGAAGTTGGAATAGATTACCATGGATTTTATCACCAAGGTGCCAAGGACTGCGAGAGGAGTTGATGCAATTTGGGTGATTGTGGATAGGTTGACGAAGAGCGCTCATTTTCTTGCTATCAGTGAGAGCTCTTCTGCTGAGAGGTTGGTAGGGTTGTATGTGAGGGAGGTGGTATCGCGACATGGAGTTCCGATGTCGATTGTTTTAGATTGAGACGCACGATTTACTTCCAGATTTTGGAAGAAGTTTCACGAAGAGTTGGGTACGAGGCTGCATTTCAGTACCGCATACCACGCACAGACGGACGGACAAAGTGAGCAGACGATTCAGACGCTCAAGGATATGCTCCGAGCGTGTGTTTTGGATTTTGGAGGGAGTTGGGACACCTATTTACCCTTGGTGGAGTTTTCGTACCACAACAACCATCATTCGAGCATCGGTATGCCACCCTTTGAGCTGTTGTATGGGAGGAGGTGTTGGACCCCCATCTGCTGGGGAGAGGTGGGGCAGCGGGTAATGGGTAGTACGGAGATTGTGCTTCAGACGAAAGAGCAGATACAGCAGGTTAGACAGAGATTGTTGACCGCTCAGAGTCTCCAGAAGAGTTATGCGGACAGGCGTCGGTCTGAGCTCGAGTTTCAGGTTGGTGACCTTGTCCTTTTAAAGGTCTCTCCTTGGAAAGGAATGATTCAATTCAGGAAGAGGGGCAAGTTGGGGCCTCGATATGTTGGACCTTTCAGGGTAATCACGAGGCTAGGCAGGGTAGCCTACCGTTTAGATCTACCTGCGGAGCTGGGTCAGATTCACGACACCTTTCATGTATCGCAGTTGAGGAAGTGTATTGCCGACGAGTCGGCAGTGGTACCATTAGAGGATCTTCAGGTGGATGCGGGCATGAACTATGTTGAGAGACCGGTGGCAATTAGGGATCGAAAAGTTAAGGTTCTGAGGAACAAGGAAGTTCCCTTGGTGCAAGTGTAGTGGCAGCATCGGAAGGGGTCTGAGCTGACGTGGGAGTCCGAGTTGGAGATGCGGGAGCAGCATCTGGAATTGTTTTCAGTATAAGACTTCGGGGACAAAGTCTGGTTCTAGTGGGGGAGAATTGTAACAGCCCGAAATTCAGGTTCGACCATTTAGCCCTTCATCTTTTCATAAATGTCATGTTGGCCCTTTTGTGTTGGGCTAGTACGCTGGGCGTACAAAGAGTACGCTGCGCGTACTCGCGCGCTTAATTTGAACGCGTTGTCACCTGGGTACGCTAGGCGTACCTAAGGTTACGCTAGGTGTAACCGGTCCAGACCCAAAACCCTAATATGGCTTGATGGCTATAAAAGGAATGAGATGGCCTTGTCCCTCAGCCACCATCCTTCAGAAAGAAACCCTAAGAGAGCTTTTCCTTCGTTTTTAGCTGGAGTGTGAGTGTTCTAAGCCTCAAGGTGTCTTTTCAAGGTATTAAAAGAGAAGAGGAGTCCATTGTGGAGGCTAGAAGTTAGTGGACAAGTGTAGATTCGAGGATAACAAAGGTTGGAGCTTCTTCTAGAGGTAAAAAGTTCAGATCTTGCCTTGTAGTTCTTATGGTGTGCTTGTTGGACCAATTTCTAGGGTTTTGGTCCCAAAGATGGAGAATTTATGAGCAAGTAGTCTCCATTGGCCTAGATCTATCACATTCCAAGACTATTTGAGTTGTATGTTCATAAAAATGTAATCTTGGACGTAAATGTTGAGCCATGGATGAGATCTAGATCTTTGGAGGAGAAAAGAAAGTTGTTAGAGAGTGTAGGAGCCTTTACAGCCATGCCAAGGCTTAAAGGTTTTGACTTTATGGGATAAGAGGCTTAAGGAGAGCCAGATTTGGAAGTTGAAGGAGTGTCTTAACCGTTTAAGACCAAAACTCATGGTATGGCTGAAACTAAGACTTACGCTGGGCGTAACTCTCAGTACGCGTAGCGTAAGGGGTTGAGACCCCCGATTGTAGCTCATCGATGTACGCCCCGCGTACTTTTTGTCTGTTGACTTTTGTTGACTTTTAGGGTTTTGGTCAACATGTGGACATTGAGTCAAGGAGGGGTGAAATGGTCTTTTACCCCTCTATGGGATAATGAAAAGGGTGTAGCCTAGCCTTGGAAGCCTATATTATTTAGAATGATATTTCGTTGTGATTAGGCGGGGTTAGGTCATCGTTTCGAGATTTGGAGATATCGAGCACGTGAGATTCTAGACTTCCTACGAGGTGAGTCTTCTCACTATACTGTACTCGGAAGGGTATTTATGTGTGACCGGAAGGTCGGATACGTTATGAGTTGTATGCATTGTATATGATTAAGTTAACCGTTTGTATGTGCTATGTATGCTATGCTTGATATGGGCCGGAAGGCCTTATGTTATGGGCCGGAAGGCATTTTATGTTATGGGCCAGAAGGCATAGTAATGTGGACCGGAAGGTCTACGCGGGTAGGACCGGAAGGTTTACCGGGTCGGGACGGAAGTCCCCTGAGACACATGGACCGGAAGGTCATGGTTTGGAAAGGTGTATGTGTGTAAGTAGTATTTTGGGGAATTCACTAAGCATTTATTCTTACAGTTGTTGTGTTATGTGTTTCAGGTACTAGCGAGGACCGTGGGAAGGCGCCGGCGTGATCTGTACACACTGTTGGAAGATTTATGTTGTGATCTTGGGATTTGACATATTTATATTATGATTATGATACATTGGATTTTATGGTCTGTTTTGGATGAAAACATGTTTTACGAAATGAAAAATTTGTTTGAAATTTTACGTTGTTACATTTTCATTCCTTTGCACAAGCAAAATACTCAATAATTCAAGGCGACATGAAAACTAGGGTTTCTAGAGGCCTAGAAGGTGAGAGAGGCTTAGGATGGATAACCCTAGCCTCTCATTCCCTTAAATACCCAAAAATTATGGTTTGGGGTGATTAAGGCACGCTCACGTCGTGAGAAAGCAAAATGCAGGTCAACGGTTCAATGGTCACTCACGACGTGACCCCGAAGATCTCACGTCGTGAGGACCCTCGCCGAAAGGGAGCAAAATGGGTCAAACCATTTCTCATTTCGAGGAAAAGGTGCGGAAAGCAATGCAAAATGAATGAATTTAGTACCTTAGAGTTTCAAATCTTACAATTCTTCCCCACTTTAATTAGACTTCATGCTTGAAGTCTGTTGCCCAAAATAACACCGGGTAGTGCTCTCTCATCTCATCCTCGGGCCGCTACATCCATTCTGACCCCTTGCGGTGCTGCCACTAAACTCTTACCAACTCAACCGCCTTGTTCATCAAGGTTTTCATCTTGCTGTCAAGAATTGCCAGTGGTATCTCTATATAACTAAGGTGATCATCCACCTGAATATCCTTCAATGGGACCACTGCAAAATCATCGACCAAACATTTCTGGAGCTGAGAGAGATGGAACGTGCTATGGATCTAACTAAGCTCCTCGGGAAGATCCAAACGGTAAGCAACTCGGCCCACCCCGACCAAAACCCTGAAAGGACCGATGAACCTGGGGCCCAAATTGCCCCTCTTCCTGAATTGGATGACACCTTTCCAAGGTGACACCTTCAGGAGAACCATATCCCCAACCAGGAACTCTAGATCTGATCGGCGCTTGTCAGTATAACTGTTTTGCCGACTCTGAGCTATTTGGATTCTACCCCGTATGCCCGTACCAGCTAAATCAACTTGGTAGTCTTGAGTACCACCTTGGTATGCCCCATGACTTGCTGACGGACCTCACCCCAACATATTGGGTTCCTACATTTCCACCCATAGAACATCTCAAAATGAGGTCGATCAATGTTGTCGTGATAAGTGTTGTTATATGAAAACTCCACCAAAGGGAGATACGTATCCAAACTCCCTCCAAAATCCAAAACACACACCCGAAGCATATCTTCTAAGGTATGAGTGGTCCGCTCATTCTGACCGTCAGTCTGCAGGTGAAAGGTCGTACTGAAATGCAGTCGAGTACCCAACTCGTCGTGGGACCTCTTCTAAAATCTAGAAGTAAACCAGACAACACGGTCTGAAATCAAAACAAATGGTACCCCATGTCGTGCCACGTCCTCCATGATGTATAGCATCTTGGTTAATCGATCCATGATGACCCAGATGGAATCCACCCCGCACGTAGTCCGAGGCAACTTTATAATGAAATCCATGGAAATCTCCTCCCATTTCCAAACGGGAAATTCTAACGGCTACATCTTGCCGTGAGGCTACTGATGAATGGCCTTGACCTTCCTGCAAGTCAAGCACCTCTCTAACCACCGATGCTGCCGTATGTTCAGATTCGGTTGATCTATCAGATACCTCGAGCTCTTGTGATTCGTGTAAATAGTACAACGAAACCCATAGAGGTAATGTTGCCAAATGTTGAGGGAAAAAAACCACAGGCCCCAGCTCTAAATCATGCGTAAGATAATTTGCCTCATGAAGCTTCAGCTGCCTCGAAGCATAAGCAATTATGCGACTCCTTTGCATTAGAACTGCACCCAGACCTATGATCGATGCATCACAATAAATCACAAAATCCTCGACACCCTCTGTCCGGGTAACAATCAGCGCCTCACACAATCTCTGTCTCAGTGTCTTAAAAATTGCTTGCTGCTCAAGCCCCTAGCAAAAAGTGAACGTCTTCTTTGTCAAACGAGTAAGAGGAACCACTATCTTGAAGAAATCACGAATAAATCTCTAATAGTAACTTGCCAACCCCAGGCAACTCCGAATCTCAGATGGAGACCTCGAAACCTCCCATCTTATCATGGCCTCGACCTTGACCTCAGTCTAGTGGTCTAGAAAATCCCCACGCTAATATCATTAAATAAATATCTAATTAATATTTGGGTCTCAACCCATAATTAAGAATCTAATTTAGTTGCCCAAAGTTCAGGGTAAAATACCCTTTTACCCTCTTTCTTACTTGGCCCAATTCTAATGCACAACCCTTTAACACCAAAAAGCCCAATAGTGACCCATCATCCTAAATGGGCCCAAAATCCATCATGGGCTTAATCCAAGAGGGCTCAAATCCCTGAATGACACTTAAGGATCCAAATGGGCCCAAACACGATAATGCCGATAGTCAGAAACTAGTGGCCCATTAAGGCCCAAAAGCCCCAAACATCGCCTGACGTCGTGACTAATTCTTGGTTACGTCATGAGTCGTGTCCGATCCAAATCCGTGACTCACTCCTAACTCAGACGACTTAAGAGGGACAGTGACTCATGCTTACGTCGTGAGACATTTTGTCTCACATTGTGAGAATGGTCTAAAACCAAAGTCGACTTTTCAACATTCTTAATTCATTTAGCCCTTAATTTCATTATTTCCACAAGCTAAAAGGGACCCTAATGGTCTATAAAAATGCTTGCTTTATGGACATGCACGAACCATGCATGTCCATTCCCATTTAAGGCCACAATGTGAAAATATGGCCTCAAGTCCCCATGAAAGCTCTATTACTCCACTAAATCCCAGATCTAAAAGATATAGCACTTAAGAGACCATTTTAATCTATATAGTTGCTAACTTTATGGATTTAGTCCACTTTAACCAAGCCAAAACATAAGAATGGGCAAAAAGCCTATATCTAACCATGAAATGCAACAAAGCTTGAGTCTTGATACTTACATTGGTTCAAACAAGATGAGAGTTGATGTTGATGATGATCCCAAGCAACTTCCTTCCCAAGATACTTCTTCTTCTCTCCTTTTCCTTCCTTTCCACAAGCAAAATACTTAATAACTCAAGGTGACACGAAAACTAGGGTTTCTAGAGGCTTAGAGGGTGAGAGAGGATGAGGATGGTAATCCTAGCCTCTCATTCCCTTAAATACACGAAAATTAGGGTTTGGGGTCATTAAGTTAGGCTCATGTCATGAAAGCTTGTGTCTTACGTCGTGAGACTGCAAAATGCGGGTCAATGGGTCAATGGTCACTCACAACGTCACGCCAAGATCTCACATCGTGATGACCCTCACAATGCAAAATGAATGAATTTAGTACCATAGGCTTCCAAATGTTACATCATAAGACATTAGAAAAACCAGGATCACCTCCTGCAGATGCTAAGGTAATCAATGTAATCTCAGGAGGATCTGACATTTGTGGCCCGTCTTATTCTGCAGCTAAAAGACATGCTAAAGTGTTGAAGTCTGAGAAAGAAGAAAGGCAACAAAAGATCACATCGATCACAAACGAGAAGGAGATTACCTTCGTCGAAACAGATAGAACGAACGTCCAGGATCCCCACCATAACGGATTGGTGATTAATCTTTACATCGCCAACCACTTTTTCAGAAGGATCCTTGTCAACGGAGGATCCTCAGTCAATGTTATACTACTGGAAGCTTTGAAAATAATAAACACCCCGGAAACCAAACTAATCAAAAGATCCATAGTACTAACAGGATTCAGTGGCAAAACAATGCATATGGTCGGCGAGATAAATCTAGATATCTACATAGAGGGGTAAATTCTATGCAATGCTTTTGTGTTATTGATACATTGTCCTCCTATAATGTTATGCTAGGTAGGCCATGGATCCATGATATGAAGGCTGTCCCCTTAACATACCACCAATTTGTTAAGATGCCCACTCCATGGGGGACAGTAAAAATCATGGGTGATCAACAAGAATCCATGGAGTGCTATAAGACCTCAATAAAACTTTCAACGGTACCACATTAAGCATAGAAATGAGAGAAAAGGGCATGAGGTGTGCTAGAAATGAGAGAGAAGGATGTAAAGGAAGTGCCCTTGAACCTCAAGGATCCTGAAGCCAAAGTCCTCATAGGATCCTCACTACCCAAACATATCGAGAAAGAACTAATAAGTTCCTAAAAGATAGAAGCAAAGCGTTCGTATGGAAACATGAGGACATGAAAGGTATATACAAAATATTATAACTCATAAACTTAACATTGATCGTTCTTTCAGACCAATACACCAAAAAAGAAGGAAGTTTGCACCGGAAAGAAATCTGATCATCCAAGAAGATATATAAAAACTTCTTAAAACAGGGATGATCAAGGAAGTGAAATTTCCTAGGTGGCTAGCCAACATGGTCATGGTACAAAAGAAGAACGACAAGTAGAGAGTATGCATGGATTACATGGATCTTAACAAGGCTTGCTCTAAAGATCCTTTCCCCCCACGCCACATATAGTTTCTATGATAGATGCCATGGCTGGCCATGA
Source organism: Lactuca sativa (assembly GCF_002870075.4). Classification (NCBI taxonomy): domain Eukaryota; kingdom Viridiplantae; phylum Streptophyta; class Magnoliopsida; order Asterales; family Asteraceae; genus Lactuca; species Lactuca sativa. The sequence continues at coordinate 157,846,330 of NC_056628.2, read as the reverse complement.
TCTTCTAACGTTCACTGATGCATCAACAGGTTTCCAAAAAATTCAGATGGAACCATCTAACCAGGAGAATACCACTTTCCTAACCCCAAAAGGTATATATTGTTACATTACTATGTCCTTTGGTCTTAAAAGTACAGGTGCAACATACTAAAGCTAGTTAACCGGATATTCAAGGGTAAACTAGGGGACACCATGGAGGTTCTCATCGCTGACATGGTGGTTAAATAAAAATAAAGCTAAAGATCACCTCAAGGATCTTGAAGGCACGTTTAGTATACTAGACGAATACAACATGAAGTTGAAGCATTGAAAATGCCATTTTGGAATGAGACCAGGCAAGTTCCTTAGATACATGGTGACTAAAAGGGGAATATAAGCAAGTCTGGAGCAAATAAAATCCATCATCAATTTAAGATCCCCATCCTCGACAACGGATATTCAGAGACTAACCGGAAGAGTAGTAACACTTAACAAGTTTATCACAAGATCCTCAGAAAGGTGAAAGCCTTTCTATGATATCTTGAAGAAGAACAAAAGGTTTGAGTGGACTAAAGATCACATAGATGTTTTTTAGGAACTTAAAAATTATTTAAGTTATGCACCCTTGCTAGTGAAACCACTAGATGGGAAACCACTCCTCCTATACCTTCCAGTATCCTCTAATGCTGTAAGTGCAGTTTTGGCTAAGGATTTCAATGGGGACCAACATCCCATATACTATTTAAGTAAAAGTCTCTTGGATCCAGAGACCAGATATTCCCATATATAAAAACTAATACTCGCATTAGTAACTACTTCCATAAAATGAAGATACTATTTTGAAACACATAATATACATGTGAAGCTAAGCACATATGATATCAAATATAAACCAAGATCAACAGTAAAATCACAAGCAATAGTAGACTTTGTGGCTGATTTCTGTGATGATCTACAACTTAAAGTATAGTTGGAAAGCAATGGAATCCAAAAAGAAGAAACAACGGGAAGATGGACACTCTTCACTGACGGATTCTCAAACCTTAGAGGAATAGTCCTAGGGATCATACTAAAATCGCTATAGGGGGACATCATACCCCAGACAACCAGCTGTGAGTTCGACGCAACCAATAACGAAGCTGAATACGAAGCACCGATCATGGGATTACAACTAGGCAATGATCTTCAAATCAAGTATCTTCAAGTATTTGTTTACTCCATTATTAACTAATCGTTTTAATGGATCAAATGCAGTAAAAGGTGAAAGAATAGCACTAGACCTCCAAATCCTCAAAAAGTTGGCCTCCGAATTCAAATATTTCAGCCTAGGCCAAGTTCCTAGAGAAGAAAATGTTGAGGCAGATGCACTTGCCAACCGAAGATCTTCCCTTAGGATGCTGCCTGAAGTTAGGATCCCTATAATCCCTATACTGATACCGATAATAGAGGATCCCTCCAATAAACTAGATGATCCCAATCACCATGACCAAACAACCAAATGGCAATAATCGAGGATCCTGACCCTCAACCACTTCCTTAGTATCCTAATCATCAGGATCCCAACATTCAGGACCCTCAGCAGCACCCCAAATCTTGGATCCAACGCATTGTGGAATATCTCCAAAGTGGCACAACCCAAGAGCAGATAGAAGTGACAAAGAATTCAAGATAAGCATCTCACGATTTTTTATAATCCAAGGAGAACTATACAGGAAATCCATGGTAGGCCCATACTTTAGATGCTTAGAAGATCACAAACTTGCAGAGGTCCTAAAAGATATACACGAAGGAGATTGTGGAAACCACACTGGGGGTAAATGCTTATGCTCCAAAGTGTTAAGGATGGGATATTATTGGGCAACAATGAAAAGAAATGTGTTTTTATACGTGCAAAAATGTGATGCATGAGAACGACATAACAACATCCTCTATGAACCTGCAAAACTGTTACATCCTATCATTTCCCACTTAGCCGTTCGTGAAATAGGGAACATATATAGTTAGTGTTTTGGTCAAAAATCGACTGAAAGGATATCGACCAAGGTGTATGAGAGGCTATGGTGTTGTAAGTGAAGTTATTAACGAAATTAGAACAAGGCTACACAAGAGATTTACAAGGAAAGCCCTTGATCCTTGCTAGGATCTCCAACATAAAACCTTGGAAGGTGATAATGATCACATGCCTTGATGATTTTATTGATTGAAATGAATGGTTACAGAAAAAATGTAATGATATGAGTACAAGTGATAGTATACTGCCTAAAAATCGTGTCTAGTGTGATGAATACAAGTGATTTATATAGTCAAAGGCCAATAGCTAGAACTCCGAAAATTCTAGGATCCTCCGAGTTCAACTTATAGCCGTTTCTTGACTTGGTCCTCTAGGTCTTTTACATGGTTGTGATGACTATTTGCTGAGAGTGTGACTTTGACTGGTTATTTCTGCACATGTGAGAAAGACAAAAGAATATATTTCCGTTCACTTAAAGCTTGGGTTAAGAAGGGTAGGATTCTTTTATACTTATGTAAGGATCCTCGAATTCACTTTTTCTTAGTTTGTTTTCTCTTTTGCAACTTTCAAGTTTGAATAGATCGTCCCTGTTGCTGAGGATTCGGAAGAGAAGATTGAGAAGTTCTTGGCCCTTCCTGAAGCTAAGAGATCCTTTCGATTCAAATAGGTCATTTTCCAAGAAAGCTCTTCTACTACTGACGCCATGTTGACAGGTAAGGATCCGTGATTGTTTTTGCTTATGATGAAGGATATAACATTCATCTGTTATATGTAGGATCCAAGATCACATGCTCCAATGCTCGTTTAACACTTTCTGATCTTGAAATAAGCATGTCTAAGGATTAGTTGATGGTGAAAAAGGAGACAATCTCGTCTTCTCTTCCTGCCAAAAGATTGGCCATTGACTTGACAGTGAAGACTTTGGGATCCCGAAAAAGGTAAACTGTTGAGTCTGCAGGTCTATCCTTGGAGAACCTCGGAGTTGAGGATGCGCTCCATAAGTTGGTCTCTTTCTACCAAGCTTTAAATGTTGGTTGTATTCTCGTTTTATATTTTACTTTACTTTTTACTGACTCGATATTTCTTTGTTTTAGGTCTTTGATCATGTTTCTGCTAATCTAAGGATCCGATCGGAGAGGGCCGAACAAGCACTTCAAGGATAGGAAAGGATATGGAAAGTGATCAACAAGGATCTGTTGAGGAGGATGGAGTTTGTCAACAAGGAGAAGGCTAAAAAAGAGTAGGAACACTTGCTTCAGATGGAGGAGGTGATTGCTGATCCGAAAGTCAGTGCTGCGGTAGCCATTTGGGAGGCCAAGATCCGTCTTGCAGAGGATCTGGAGAATGCAGGTTCACGGGATGTGGATGGGTGGCATGAGGCACCATCTAAGTTAGCTAGTAAGCATGCTACTGCCAATCAGGATCCTGTATTGCAGCTGATCGAAGGAAGGGAGAAGAAGGACGCAACCGATGATGATTAGGCTAAGGTTTAGGACTACAAATGCTAGTTTAAATAATTTTCTGTTAATTTGGTATGTAAAACAGTTAATTTTAATTTGGATGGGTTGGTATGAAACCCCTTTTTTGAATTCCACGATTGTATTTTTCCTTGCATCTTTGTTCTTTTTCCCATTTAACCTGCACAATAGATATAGTTCTGAGATCTCTAAATATTTAGGATCCTGAAAATCATGGTAAAATTCCTTTAACAAGTAATAAACAATAAAAATCATTTAAATAATTAATTCTAACAAATAACCCTTTAAAGTGATTATAGAAAATTCTTAGAATCATAAACTCAAAGAATAATAATCGGAATAATATGTGTCTGTGATCCTAAAAAGTTCAGGATCCTAGGACTTTTCTTAGAAAGTATTTCAAGGATAAGGATAGATAGAACCTGGTAATCTTATGAAAAATTTGAAGCCATAAATTCCTTGTCATCGTATGACCTTTATGTCATCATATGAAAGGATCTTTGCTTTAGAAGCTTGTTAGGAAGGATCTTTATTTGTCTTTATCATGTCAAATTTTAGGAAGGATCCTTAATTTTAGCTTGAGGAAAGTCTTTGTATGATAACGCTATGAATTCTTGTTTATTTTTGGGGAGTATCCCATCTTCAGCTAATGTCATGGCAAGTTTCTGGGAGGAATCCCAAATGAAGGTAACATGTTAATGTTACAATTCTTGGTGAATTACGGGGAAAACTCCCAAACCGTATGGCAAAAATGTTATAAGCTTCATGCATTTTTATGGGGAGGATCCCAACTTAAGATAACATGCAAATGTTATACACCTTAAGAATTTTTTTGGGGAGGATCCCAACTTAATATAGCATGTAAATGTTATAAACCTTAGGAATTTTCTAGGGAAGATCCCATCTTAAGATAACATGTAAATGTTATAGACCTTAGGAATTTTTATTGAAGATCCCATCTTAAGATAACATGTAAATGTTATAACCCTTAGGAATTTTCTGGGGATGATCCCAACTTAAGATAACATGTAAATACTATAAACCTTAGATTCAAACTTTAGGATCTTAACTTATGTTCATAAATAAGAGGGTTTCCAAGTCACTGAGGTGTGAAATGATCCCCTTATTCACATCCCATAGTTAGATATCATGCGTCCAAGCGATGTGTATAAACCTTAACTCTTGTGAAAGAGTGTTGGGTCAAAATATGGTTTATACTTTACTTTTCTAGGCAATTATTTTTTGTGTAATAATTGTGGATTTCCGGTCTAGTTTACGGCTGAGTTTACGGCCGTAAACACCTTACGGCCGTAAACTCATTTACGGCCCATATGTTTCTGGCCCATATACAACATGTATAAATAGAGGTGTTAGGGTGAGGAGTAAAGATTGATGACTAGATGAACTAGAGAGTTTACGGCCAGAGAGAAAAGGGAGTTTTATTTGTGTGTGAATCTTGTGTAAGGAATTTCATTCATATCATTAATACAATCAAGATTCATCATATTCTTCTTCTTCTTCTCTTCTATTTTATTTTGCATCATCCGTTTGATTGGGATTCCGCACCATCAAACGGATCTGACTGATACACGGGCATTTTAGGGACTTACAATTGGTATCAGAGCCAAGTTGTATCAGTCAAAAGGTTTTACAATTCGTTTGGAATCTGAATATTCTGTGTTTACGGTCCAAGCTTACGGCCGTAAACACCAAGTTCTTGGGCCGTAAACTCTGTTTGGGGCATTCTTTGATCTTATTTTCGAAATATTTTTGCGTTTTTGGATAGATCTCGCAAAAATAAGGGGGGTTTGTTCTTTGTGTTTTTCATAAAAAGAGGTTTTTGATCGAGTTTTGGAGCTTCAAAGTCGAATTTTCACGTAACCGGAAACTGTTTACGGCCGGAGCTTATGGCCGGAGTTTACGGCCGGAAACTATTTACGGCCGGCGGCGCATTCCCGTTTGCGGCTAGGGTTTCCGGAGATCTCGGCTCGGAAGCGGCTTGCGACTCGGACGTGGCGGCTCGGCTTGGACATCGGCTCGGATCACGACTCGGCTCGGTTTGCGGCTTGGAGATCGGCTCGGCTAGGCAGTGAGCTACAGCAGCTCTTTAAAAATAGAAACAGCTTCGCGTCTTGCAAGGATCGAACCCGGGTCTCCTGGGAGGAGAACCCGCGCCTTTCCAATTCAACTAGAAGGCTCTTTGTTTCTTACTTTCGGAATTTAATTCATAAGGCGTTTTTTTTCGCTTCAAGTTTTGATTTTTGACACTTTTAACCCCAAAACTCAATTTCTTTTATTTTTAAATTTCTTTTTCATTCAAAAAAATAAATAAATAAATAAATAAATAAAATAAAATAAAATAAAATTTTATTTTATTTTTTTTTTGAATTTTATTTTTGACTTTTTATTTCAAGTTTTGATTTTGACATCCAAGTTTGACCTTTGACTTTAAACCTTGACTTTTTTCGTTTAACTTTTAAAATTTCAAATTTAGCTTTTCGGTTTGACCTTTAAGTTTGACTTTTCAAGTTTATTTTTTTTTAAATTTGACTTTTAAGGTTGTTTTTAAAAATAAAAAAATAATAATAAAAAAAATAATAATAATAAAAAAAAACATTTTAAATTTGACGTTTGCTTCTAGTTTTTTTTAATTAATTGATTTTAAAGTCTACGAGGGGTCTGAAAACATGAAAGAAAGTCGTCAGGATATGTTAAGACAAAATTTCAACTTTTTCGATTATGTCCCTGGAGAAACGCTCGAAACTCAGTTGCAGCGGTTTACTACACTTACTATTGAGATGAATATAGTCGGGATCTTCTTGACTAAGTCTGAGATCAACAAGAAGCTATTGAATTCACTTCCAAAATCATGGGACATGGACGTGGCTGACATCAAGAAGACAAAAGATCTCAATCGTCTTAGTCTGGCTGATATAATTGAAGAACTTAACGCTTTGAATTGTCGAAAAACAATGAGTTCAGCAAACCTTCCGGTCAATGAAGTGTCGTGTTCTCATTCATGTGAAGTTTCATGTTCTCAATCATGTGAAGATACGATTAAATTTCTTCGGGAACAAATTGATTTATTAAAAGGGGAAGTTGAGGACCTGAGATATAAAGGATATCAACTCAGGAAAGGACAGAAACCCCTGAAGGCTGAATTAGAAGCAAAAACCAAGGACTTTAAGAAACTTCATGAAGACTACAGTAACAAATGTGAAAACTATGTTTATGTAGTCAAACAAAATGCTGAGCTAGTGGCTGAAGTTGAATCTTTGAAAGGAAAGTTTGAAACCGCCAAACTTGATGTTAGAAAATATGATTTCTCAAGTAAGGTGGTTGCAAATATGATAGACCAAAGCATGCAGTTTAAAAGGAATCAACACAAGGGTCTAGGGTATGATAGTGTACCTCCTCCTTACAATCATAACTACACATCCATCCCTATGAAACAAGAAGAAATTGACAGGGAGGCGCATCTTCAATATGGAAAACGAGCTGGATTTGTGTCAGGAGGAGTTATTAATTTTGAAGATACTAATGTTGCTACTTCATGTGCAGGTAAAGTAGTAGAAGATGAGAACAAGGAGAACACTATTGAACAAACAAATGTCTCTTTGAGCACTGAGTCTGCTGCTTCGAACTCAGTTGGTTCTGATAAACCTATCGTTGAGAAATACAGGCCTCCAATTCCAGCGCAACAGAGTTCTTGTGGCAAGTGTGCATGTGGGGACAACAAAAGACAAGGCAAAGATATGCCACCAGGGGCAGGAAGAGACAACTCCACAGTGAAGAAAAGGACATGTTTTCACTGTGGAACACCTGGACATATTGCCAGAAATTGTCCTAATCGCGCGTATGTTCCCTACTACGCACAAGGCTGGCAGAACGCGTCAAGAGGGAGACACTCCAAAAGATACCCCTCGAGATCACGATCAGACATTGACGACTGGAATGCCAAGAAGGCCAAGAATTCAACTCCCAAGGCCATGCATCCAAATCCCAAGGTCAAGAAGGATATGTCAGCCAACAAGCCCAATCCAAGAAATGCTCCTGTGAAGTCAAGACTGGTTAGGTCAAAGTCATCTCGGCAGTCGGCTTCTAGTTCCAAATCAAGTACTGAGCCACCCATAGGATCGAAAAAGAAATGGGTTAAACCCAACTACCAATGGGTACCAAAGGTGAAAACTCCCAAATCAACTAACGATTCTAATATTTCTACATCTTCTGTTTGTGACAAGCAGGATATGTCATGGGAGAGAGTACTGTGCAAGGATGATAAAGGTCGACCTAGTTTCAAAATGGACTGGGTTCCAAAGACCAACTGATCCCGCTCTGTGCTGGAGCAGCTATGGAGGCATATCATCAGACTTCGGTTTGTTGGTAGTAGCTGTTCCAGACACATGATAGGAGGCATCTCTCATCTGTACAGCAGTCAAAACATTGCTTGGGAGAATGTGTCCTCTGCGGGAAGGGAAGAAAGGAAGGGATCATAAATGGGGTTAGTACTTAACGATGTGAAGAATTTTTGGATCTGTTTTGAGTTTACGCGTGCCGTTCTCAGACCTTCTGGATGCAAATTCAATCGGTGACTTACGGTTTGAGTTTTCTTCTCTAATACTCCTAAGTTTTTTTTCTTAACCTGATTCACTTTAAAGACTATTTTTTGTTTTAGGTTAGTTTAAATTTGCGCATTATTTTCGTTTCTCTCCTATGCACAAATTTAGGGGGAGAAATAAAAACAAAACAAAAATTAAAAAAACAACAAAAAAATAAAACAATAATAATAATATAAAAAAAAAATCCAAAAACATTAGAAAATCAAAAAAATCAAAAAATATGTTGGTTATGAAATGTGCTTGAGGGAGATGTTCTGGGAAGTGATATTATCATGTGATAACAGGCAACCTGAGTCTACGTAACGTACCCGAAGTTGAAGGGTCTATGCTCTGACTTGATGCGTCGGTAGGCACGAAAAATTTTAAAATGGACTTGACTAGGGAGAGTTGAACTTAGGAAATTTATAGACTTGACAAATCTTGACCTAGTTAGATACGTTCAACCTGACAATACGACGCTCGGATAGGTTGAGCAGGGAGATATATATGGGAATCTACTCGTCACATTAAATGAACCCGTACTTGGAATCGTGGCTTAACTTTTCCTCGATGTGCGGATTCTGTCCTTAATTCCGGTTGGATGGGGCGACTGGTAAATTCCGATAAATTAGGTCTGTAGAAAATCGTTTTTCTTTCTTTCCGTCTGTTAGTCATATGTTGTCTCCTTTGCGTGACCTCCAATCCGACCTGGTACACAACATATGCAACTCCATTTCTCTGTAGGAAATATATATGTGCTTGAAATATATGTGTGAAATGTATGTGTGAAAAACTTCTCATCTGTTAGCCATATGCTGTCTCCTTTGCGCGACTTCTAATCCGACCTGGTACACAGCATATGCAACCTTCTTCTTCTCAACCCCTCTGAAGTAGTTAGCAATAGAATTCTGTATCTCTTCTCTCTCTGAATGATTGTCTGCTCACCCGGTGTAAGGAGTACTCTGGAAGTTCTTGATGGCTGGGGCATATCAGGAAGCGGGAAACACGTTCCAGTACACCTAAAATTGAACTCATACAGATTGTCTCTAGATCTCGCTGCTCAATTTAGGTGGACAACAATATCCCTGGTCGTCGTCAGATGAATGGACCTTAAGATATAGTATCTAAGAAATTAGGATCAGATATAATTTTTAGGAACTTAAGTTCACCTTGTCTTGTAACAAATAGTATGTCCTAAATAAGTCACAAATTTTTCGTGTTTAAGTGGACAACAATACCGACGATCGACCAGACAAAGATGTGAATATGGAAGGTACCGACAAGTGGATAAAGGTTGTCTAAAAACTTTGATCCCAAATCTCTCTTAAAGTTAGATATCATTTTATTTTTTAAATTTGTCATAGTTTCTTCTAATGTAAATATTAGAGGAGAATTAAAAATTAAAAAAAAAACAAAAAAACAAAAAAAAATCAAAGAAAAAAAACAAAAATTAAAATCCAAAAATAGTGTTATTTCTGTTTTATTTCTTGTTCAGAAAAATCAAAAATCCAAAAATATTTTTGTTTCTGTTTTAATTTGTGTGCTAAGTTTTCTTTTAGTTTTGTTTTTGTCTTGAATAGTGATTTCAGGTATAGGTAAAGCTCATGAAGTTTGTGTTGAAGATTTCTGAGCAAAAGCCTCGTCCGTGAGCATCGAAGAATTCTCATTCGAAGGAGCAAGAAATGAAGATCGTTCTTTCAAATTCAATCTTTCAACCCCAGAAGCAAGGTGAAGCTGCAATTGAAGAATATGTGACGGATTGCATTGAAGCCTCCTCAATCAGTCTGTTGCTATCTATGAACCTGCTGAAGTGATCTAGAAGATTTGTTCTCTCTGATGTTCTCTCTGAAGATTCTCAAGCTGAAAGCGCCATCTTTCAAGAATCAGTACAAGAAGCCTCCTCTCCCAATGTGCATTCAATGCCAAATTCTGAAGAAAACCTCAAGTGCTCAAGATGAAGTCATTCATTGAAGATTCATATGTTCATCCTGATGTTGTGAAGAATTTGAAGATTAATGCCGAAGCCAAGTTCCCACTGAAGATTATCAAGAAAGCCAGCTACTTTTTAGGGGGAGCTTGTTGGGTCAGTTAAGAAAAGAAAGCTATAAACCAAGGGGGAGATTGTTGGGTCAAAATATGGTTTATACTTTACTTTTCTAGGCAATTATTTTTTGTGTAATAATTGTGGATTTCCGGTCTAGTTTACGGCTGAGTTTACGGCCGTAAACACCTTACGGCCGTAAACTCATTTACGGCCCATATGTTTCTGGCCCATATACAACATGTATAAATAGAGGTGTTAGGGTGAGGAGTAAAGATTGATGAGTAGATGAACTAGAGAGTTTACGGCCAGAGAGAAACGGGAGTTTTATTTGTGTGTGAATCTTGTGTAAGGAATTTCATTCATATCATTAATACAATCAAGATTCATCATATTCTTCTTCTTCTTCTCTTCTATTTTATTTTGCATCATCCGTTTGATTGGGATTCCGCACCATCAAACGGATCTGACTGATACACGGGCATTTTAGGGACTTACAAAGAGGTAATTAACTCTTTAAACCTTAGAGGGGATTAAGTACCCTTATTCTTAAGAGAGATGATCAGTCTCTATTCTTAGGATATTCATATCGTGAATCGCCGGATGTTTTCAGTCTGTTGGGGTGCAAAGTTATGCATGGATAACTTTGTAATGGGTTGACTCATGTAGACCCACTTGTATGTGGTAGAGTAGCCTTGTGACATGAGAGATAAAGAGAGATATATGTAAATACTTGTATATATAGTGGGTTTCATACCACTTGTAAAGGGGTGCTTGAGAGATATAGTTCATAGTGACTAGTGAGAGATATTTATGAAGTTCTAGTCTAGTACCTTTTTTTGTACTCATTTACTATGATTGAATACATCTTTTAGCACCCAAATCATCGTTTTTTTTTTTTGTGTTCTTTAACTCTGCATGCCAAATCAAATGCTCTTAATTCACATCAATTGGCATCAAAGCGGGTCTTCGAAGATCAAAGTGATTTTTTGAAGAAACGGTTCTTGGTTTGGCTACACTCAACACAATTGGAATGTTTATGGTAAGTCTCTCGATGATCTCTCTAAATCTCTTTGATTCGTGCTTGCGTTCTTGAATTTTTTGATCATTTTGACTCATTGGATCAAATTTTTTTTCATTGATCAAGCCCAATCCAATCCCATATTTCTCTTATTTGATTCGATTCTCTATTTTTTGCAATTGTAAATTCAAATTTAATCCTAAATGAATTAAATCATATATTTGCTACTGCTCATTCGATCATAAAGAATTTAATTCAGAACTTTGAACTAAACAAATTAAGCCAATCATATGCCATTTAATGTTCATGTCCAATCATTGATCCTAAAATGTTTTCGATGTTCATGTCCAATCATTGATCCCAAAATGTTTTCGATCTAATACAATTGTTTGAGCCCAAAGTCGTTTGAATTGTTTGATTCAGTATACTCGTTTAACACGAAGAAGCTTATACTTTTTTCATCACACACATTTATCGGTTGTGGCATTAGATCCATATGTCTTAGTTCGTAATCGTGTTGTTCTTGAGTTTCGTTTTCATCTCATCATTCTTAATAATCGTTTGCTTTCAATTGTTAATCTGAAATTGGGAATTGATTTCATATGCTTTGGTATATGATAAAATCGATTTTTTTTGAGTCATAGCTTAGAAATAAAAAATTGAGTCTTTGAGTTTAAAGATTTTGACTAAGAACATTGAGTCTTTGAGTTTAAAGATTTTGACCAAGAACATTTGAATACGATGAAGCAGAGCTGATTTGTAACAACCCGTTATTTCCAGGCATTATAAACCGAGTCTTGTAACCCCTTTTGAATGTAATGGGAATATCATCGATAAATGAATTATTCAAAAGCTCTGATTTGGAGTACGCTATGTAGTAGATACTGTCTTAAAGGTTCCAAATATATAAAGAACGCCCAAATCTGACTTCGCATGGGGAAGTTATGATTTTTCAAAGAAATTCCTTAAAAACGATTAGTTATAAAATAAATAATAAAAAAAAAAAATAATAATAATAATTTTGGAATTTGCCAACGGAGTCTAAACGAAAGTTGTAGATCGTAGTCTCACCTACGCGTGGATATAAAGACCATCGAAAACGGAGTTCGTATGAAGAAGATGTGAATTTTTGAAGTTTATTAAATAAATTAATTATTTATTTAATTCAAAATTCGGATATTATCCGAAGAGGAGTCAGCGTCCTTCTCCGAAGTACGCGCTGCGTACTCCTGTACGCCCCGCGTAACCGAGAGGATTGGCCTCGGATCGTCCACGTCGCCTTATCCGAGGAAGCCGACCCGTCCGACCCGTCCGACCCGACGTCCCATCCGACCCGGCGTCCCATCCGACCCACCTCCCCAGCAACCCGTCCCATCCGACCCGAGAACCCAAGAACCCGTCCCATCCGAACCGAGGCAGTCGAGGCTTCGGTCATGCATGACGTACGCGTACGCAGCGCGTACGAGCGTACGCCCCGCGTACCGAGGCAGACCAGCCTTCCTATAAATAGAATGCGAGGGTTTCCAAAGAAAGGGTTCATTTCTCTTCTCTCTCTCTCAGCATTTCCTCGTTTTCCGTGTCCGTTCAAACCCGAAGCTCTGGTCTTTTTGGCTCAAGTCCCGAAGGCCGATTCTACTCCCGAGATTCCCGAGAATCCCAAGAAAAATCAGTTTCCCGAGACGAAACTCTGCTCGGTTTTCCACCTCGCAGTCTTCAAACTATCAAGTGAGTTCATATCCCCTTCGAACACTCTTTAAATACATTTTAAATGTTTTATACTCTTTTTGGGGAGGAATACAAGTAAACACATGACTAAAATCGTGTGAAACATTAACCTTTTGATATACTTTGCATACTGTTGTTTTAACTATCTTGTGAAGTTATTATGATACAAAACCCCTCACAACACAGCTTTACCCTCTTGGGATATAATATGTTTATAAATAGAAATATGTTTTATTTATACGTTTACATACAAAAACATCATATCAAGGGTAACATTCTTTACTAAGTCATTTTATGCATTTAAAAGAACTTATGATTATGCTTTGTCAAACATTGTGAAAGAGGTTAAACTTTGCATACAAACTACTACCTTATTACGGACTTAGTTGAGAATCCATGAGTCGTGTATATCTTCAAACGTTACTTTCTTTATTAGAAAATAATGCTACAAGTCCTGTCTATAACCAGAGTCTCCCGTTCGGAGAACGTGTCAAATGTGTATAGATCTATACGGGAAGTCATGATCCCGCGCCCTGACTGTTAGCTACAGTCCGTCTTTTGGGGTGACAGTTGTCATAACGCTACGACGCCTGAAGAACGTCGCTACAGGCATATTATGTTTAGTATGGTTATAAAACTCATCGGATATACAATTATTATGGTATTATGCTTTTATGAACAAGTAGTCATTAAAACTATTCTTCATTTAATAAGGGCGATTTTCGTATAGCTTTACTATGTAAAACTATGACACGACTTACAAGCACGTCGCTTGCTTGCGATTTTCGGTCTTAAAGACTGCCAGTTATGTCAGGAAAATAAGGGTTTTTCCTGTATACAAACCAAACAACTATTAGGAAAATAAGGGATTTTCTCGGTACAATTAGTTGCAATTCACATCACGAGCATTCATATGCATTTCATACTTTTATAGGAAAATAAGGGTTATGTTTTCTGGAAAACATGCAAACACTTTCGAATGGCATACATCTTCTCAAAACACTACTTATGAACTCACCAACTTAAATGTTGACACTTCTTCTTTGAAATAACTTGTATTCACAGGAAACCGCTAGCCAGGTAGCAACTACTTCTGAAGACTAACGCACTGGCGTTAGTAACATATTTTGGATCACCATTTTATATTTGATTTCTTTTGCAAACATGTAACACCTACAATCATGTAAACTTTTCAAACATATTTATATTATGGTGGTGTGTACTTTCCTTTCTATGAACTGTTATGATACTGAATATGACGTCCTCCGCCCCCGAACGATTCCGCCGTTCTGGTTTGGGGGTGTGACAGATTGGTATCAGAGCTTCGTTTATAGGGAATTAAGTATATCAAAACCATTTTTTTTTATACAACTATAAACTCAACTGGGCAAAAACACTCTGAGAAGAGTCATACTTTTGAAATTAAATCTATTTAGTTTTTGTAAAGTAAGCATGCATTCATTTAGTAATAAATAACAGTTCCACATCGTACCATATTAGAAGTATTATTAATGAGTTGTGCAGTACAGGTACGCCTTGGGACACGTAATCGGAACTGGGAAGGATATAGCCTGATCAACTATATTTGTCCGAGAGCCGACTAACGTGTGCCGAGGGGTGTCTGCAGTGGACAACAAATTTTAAAAACTTACCAAACCGTTATTAGAATCAAACACAATAATTTAAATGCTATAGGAGTAATTGTCATTTAAACTAATTTACATGTTTTGCATGTTCCGGCTTTATTCAATTCTTATGACCCTATTTCTCGTACAGTCAAATGGCTGGATTTCACCACCCCAATGACCCCTACTTTCCCAACCAAGGCAACGGAGGATGGATCGAAGATGATCCAGAAGAGGATGAGGAACCCATAGAATTGGGTGATGACTCCGGTACTGACTCAGAACCTGAAGTGATCGATCCACCACCCATTCAACCTCCTGTCCATGTGAGGAACTTCCAAGGACCCACTCCCGTCTGGGGAAGTCACCTACATCATTGGAGCCAACAACAAGGCATACGCCCTCCCTACGGCATGTGTCGGGACTTCTACGATGTCCGCGGTGGCAGTTCGGCTGATCGAGCACTCCCGGTAATGGTGGGTAAGTTAGCCAATCAGTCCTATCAGTCCGGAGTACAAGCAAGCCGACTCCGGGATATCAACGTGGAAGTGCAGGTTCACACTTCCGATATCCGTAGGCTGGACAAGATACAAGATAATGTTCAACTCCAGTCTGAGGCATTCCAGGCACAGATAATTGCAGCCCTAGCCGAGTTAAGGGAGCAACAAGCCGCTTTTGATCGACGCCTAATGGAATCGAAGCAATCAGATGCGGAGTCAAGCTCCAAGCGCAACCTACGTCGCAAGTAGTGCCTGCCAGGATTTCAAATTTTGTTATAAATTAGGACTTCGGATAAGAATTTTCTTTTCGTTAAAACTTTCTGTAATCGGAGACCTTTAGAAAGGTCAAAAAGTTTTGTCTAAACTCGGATGTAACACAACTATATGTTATATATATATAGGGCATACCCCCCCCCCCCTTTTCCGGTTTTAAATATGTGTATTCCGTTCAACTCATAAGTGCATCCATTCAAACGTTATTAATAAATCAAGCTCAAAACCCATTGTTGATCAAACCAAATTCTTAATCTATTTAAGGCAGTTAACTCAATATCATTCAACTCACAACCACCAAAACTCATAATATCTCATTTTTCCTTTTGACAGAGCAATGCCTCCTCATAGATCAGCACGTACCAACGCAACCCCACCACCACCTCCACCACTAACTTATGATCCGGCAATGGTCCAGGCTGCTATCACAGCAGCAGTAGCAGCAGCCCTCTCTCAAATAAACTCCAATGCCAATGGAGGTACAGGAAGCAGCACAAATCATCCCAATAGTGGCACCGGCCAGGGCCATGTTAGAGAGTGTACCTACAAGGAGTTCTCCAACTCGAAGCCAAAGACTTTTAATGGCAGTGGCGGAGTCATTGCACTAATGCAATGGTTCGAAAAGACCGAAACTGTCTTCGAGATCTGCTCGTGCCAAGAAACAAGCAAGGTTAAGTTCGCTGCTTGCACCTTCATAGATCGAGCCCTCACTTGGTGGAAAAGCCATGTGAACTCAGTGACGCTCACTGTCGCTAACGCCATGAGTTGGGAAGAACTGAAGGTACTACTACTGGAAGAATACTGCCCAAGGGGTGAAGTGCAAAAGCTTGAGCAGGAGCTCTGGAATTTGAAAATGGTCGGATCTGACCTAGTCACTTACACAGCTAGGTTCAACGATCTCGCTGCTTTGTGCCCTACCATGGTCAACCCAGAATCAAAGAAGGTCGAAAGGTACATTTGGGGGTTGTCACCCCAGATTCAAGGGCATGTCCTAGCCTCCAACCCTATCACCTACAACAGCGCTAAACGCCTGGCGCAACGACTCATCGATCACGGAGCGAAACAGAGTACCATCACAACAGCCGCAAATCCACCTAGGGAGGCTCAGGGACAGAGTAGGCCTTGGAACAAGAGGAGGGGACAAATCCTCCAGGAGAACCCCAAGAAACAACAAGTGATAGCGACCCACGCTATTACTGTACCTACCAACTCTGCCCCCACAAGTTCATACAATGGAAAGCTACCGAAATGTAACCAGTGCAACTTCCACCATCACGGTCTCTGTCATGGCCTTCAATGCACCAGGTGCAATAAGAAGGGTCATACAGCCCGCTATTGCAAGGAGCCAACCCAACAATCCGCCCCCACTGCTAATACCGGAGTAAGCCGCGCTTGCTTTGAGTGCGGGAGCACAGGGCACTACCGCAAGGACTGCCCGAAGGCAAACAACAGGAATACCGGCGGAAGAGGCCGAGTTTTCGCAATGGGACAAGATGAAGCCATTGCGGACCCTACTGTT
Source organism: Lactuca sativa (assembly GCF_002870075.4). Classification (NCBI taxonomy): domain Eukaryota; kingdom Viridiplantae; phylum Streptophyta; class Magnoliopsida; order Asterales; family Asteraceae; genus Lactuca; species Lactuca sativa. The sequence goes on along the minus strand of NC_056628.2, from coordinate 157,829,560 downwards.
GTTACGGGTACGTTTCTTCTCGATAACTCGTATGCATGCATTTTGTTTGATAGTGGAGCGGAAAGGAGTTTTGTGAGTCACGACTTTAAAAGCATGCTAAAACCAATACCACAATCATTAAGTGAACCGTTCATAGTAGAAATGGCCAACGGGAAAACCGAAGGCACTAAAGAGATATACTTAAACTGCACCCTAACTCTGAACGATAATCCCTTTCAAATCAACCTCATGCCAGTCTCGATTAAGAGTTTCGATGTCATCATTGGCATGGATTGGCTGAGTTCACATCGTGCGGACATTCTATGTTACGATAAGGCCGTTCGCCTTAATCTGCCAACCGGCGAAACCTTCCTTGTCTTGGGCGACAAACCTAGTACCACTCTTAGAATCATCTCAAGTATCCAAGCTCAGAAGCACTTACGAAAGGAGTGTCACGCATTTCTTGCACATGTTGTAGACGTGAAACGCGAAGTCCGGGACATCAAGGATGTGCCCGACGTATGCGATTTTCCCGATGTGTTTCCCGAGGACCTTCCAGGGATACCACCCGTAAGACAAGTCGAATTCAGAATCGACCTGATTCCCGGAGCTACCCCAGTAGCCAAAGCACCCTATCGATTAGCCCCGGCAGAGATGCAGGAGCTATCCAGTCAACTGAATGAACTACTGGGAAAAGGATTCATCAGACCGAGCTTCTCACCTTGGGGAGCACCCGTGTTGTTTGTGAAAAAGAAAGATGGATCGTTCAGGATGTGCATCGACTACAGAGAACTCAACAAACTGACGATCAGGAATCGTTATCCTCTACCACGCATAGATGATCTATTCGACCAACTGCAAGGGGCGAACTATTTTTCTAAGATTGATCTGAGATCCGGGTATCACCAGTTACGAGTGCTAGAGGAGGATGTGCCGAAGACCGCCTTCCGAACTCGTTACGGACATTACGAGTTCGTGGTGATGCCATTCGGATTGACCAATGCGCCCGCAGTCTTCATGGATCTGATGAATAGAGTATGCCGACCTTACTTGGATCAGTTCGTCATCGTTTTCATTGACGACATCCTGATCTACTCCCGAAGTATGAAAGAGCATGGCGATCATCTGCGACAAGTTCTAGGGATATTACGAAAAGAGAAACTTTATGCGAAGTTCTCGAAATGTGAATTTTGGATCCGAAGAGTCGAATTCTTAGGACACGTGGTAAGCGAAGAGGGAATCCACGTGGACCCAGCCAAAATTAAGGCCATTGAGAACTGGTCAGCACCGAAGACTCCTACAGAAATTCGCCAATTTCTAGGTCTCGCTGGCTACTACCGCAGGTTCATTCAGAACTTCTCACGAATAGCGAAGCCTCTTACAACCCTAACCCAGAAAGGTGTGGCCTTTGACTGGGAAGAGAAACAAGAAAGAGCGTTCCAAACGCTCAAACGAGCCTTGTGCACGGCACCAATACTATCCCTTCCCGAAGGAATAGAAGACTTCGTAGTTTATTGCGATGCATCAAACCAAGGACTCGGATGTGTTCTGATGCAGCGAGGTAAGGTCATCGCCTACGCCTCGAGACAGTTGAAAACACATGAGGTTAACTACACGACCCACGATCTTGAGCTAGGAGCAGTAGTGTTTGCTCTGAAGATCTGGAGACATTACTTGTATGGAACGAAGAGCACTATCTTTACCGACCACAAGAGCTTACAACACATTTTCGATCAGAAGGAGCTCAACATGAGACAACGGCGATGGGTCGAGCTACTCAGTGATTACGAATGCGATATTCGCTATCATCCGGGAAAGGCAAACGTCGTAGCCGATGCCCTTAGTCGAAAGGAGTACTCAGGCCGGAGAGTGAAGTCATTAGCTATGTCGATCCATTCGCACCTATCAACGCAAGTCAAGGAAGCTCAATTAGAGGCCTTGAAACCCGAAAACGTGGCAGGTGAGGCCCTTAGGGGAATGGACAAGAACTTAGAAATCAAGAGTGACGGAGCACGCTACCTCATGAACCGGATCTGGACACCAAAGTTTGGGGGATTCAGAAAGGTAGTTATGAGCGAGGCACACAGGACCCCATACTCTGTACACCCAGGGTCAGACAAGATGTATCTAGATCTCAAGCAACTCTACTGGTGGCCAAACATGAAAGCGGAGATCGCTACGTATGTGGGCAAGTGTTTAACTTGCGCCAAAATAAAAATAGAACACCAAAAACCCTCAGGCCTACTCCAACAACCTGAAATACCTGAGTGGAAATGGGAGCAGATTTCCATGGACTTCATAACCAAACTGCCCAAAACTCAGAGTGGCCAAGATACTATTTGGGTAATCGTCGACAGATTAACCAAGTCAGCCCATTTCTTACCTATCAAGGAAACCGATAGGATGGAAAAACTATCAAGAACCTACATCCGGGAGATCGTACGACTTCATGGAGTACCAACGTCCATCATCTCAGATAGAGACAGCAGGTTCACTTCCAGATTTTGGCAATCACTGCAAAAATCCATGGGAACAAGGTTGGACATGAGTACAGCATACCACCCTCAAACTGACGGACAGAGTGAGAGGACGATCCAAACCTTGGAAGACATGTTGCGAGCATGTGTAATCGACTTTGGCAAGGCATGGGATATTCACTTGCCTTTGGTCGAGTTCTCTTATAACAATAGCTATCATACTAGTATCAAGACCGCTCCGTTCGAAGCCCTTTACGGCCGTAAGTGCAGATCACCCCTGTGCTGGACGGAAGTGGGCGACACCCAAATGGCAAAAGGTCTAGTCACTAAAAGCACCCTTACTGGTCCAGAGATCATCAGAGAAACTACCGAAAAGATCGTGCAAATACGAGAACGACTGAAGTCCTCAAGGGATAGGCAAAAGAGCTATGCCGACAGGAGACGTAAACCCTTGGAATTCCAGATTGGCGACCGTGTGCTACTGAAGGTCTCACCCTGGAAAGGCGTGATACGCTTTGGGAAGCGTGGAAAGCTAAACCCCAGGTACATTGGACCCTTCGAAATCATTTCGAGAGTTGGTCCAGTGGCTTACAAACTCCAACTTCCAATCGAGCTTAACAAAGTGCATCCAGTATTCCACGTGTCGAGCCTGAAAAAGTGTTTATCCGACGAAACACTTGTAATTCCACTCGATGAAATCGCGTTAAACGAAAATCTTAACTTTGTGGAAGAACCCGTCGAGATCATGGATAGGGAAGTTAAAAGGACCAAGCAGAGTCGCATTCCAATAGTAAAAGTCCGATGGAATGCTAAGAGAGGACCCGAATTCACATGGGAACGGGAAGACCAAATGCTACAGAAGTATCCGCATCTCTTCCTCAGCCCCTAAAACTCTTACCTTGTATTAAATTTCGGGACGAAATTCCCTCTAACGGGGGGATGATGTAACAACCCGTTATTTCCAGGCATTATAAACCGAGTCTTGTAACCCCTTTTGAATGTAATGGGAATATCATCGATAAATGAATTATTCAAAAGCTCTGATTTGGAGTACGCTATGTAGTAGATACTGTCTTAAAGGTTCCAAATATATAAAGAACGCCCAAATCTGACTTCGCATGGGGAAGTTATGATTTTTCAAAGAAATTCCTTAAAAACGATTAGTTATAAAATAAATAATAAAAAAAAAAATAATAATAATAATTTTGGAATTTGCCAACGGAGTCTAAACGAAAGTTGTAGATCGTAGTCTCACCTACGCGTGGATATAAAGACCATCGAAAACGGAGTTCGTATGAAGAAGATGTGAATTTTTGAAGTTTATTAAATAAATTAATTATTTATTTAATTCAAAATTCGGATATTATCCGAAGAGGAGTCAGCGTCCTTCTCCGAAGTACGCGCTGCGTATTCCTGTACGCCCCGCGTAACCGAGAGGATTGGCCTCGGATCGTCCACGTCGCCTTATCCGAGGAAGCCGACCCGTCCGACCCGTCCGACCCGACGTCCCATCCGACCCGGCGTCCCATCCGACCCACCTCCCCAGCAACCCGTCCCATCCGACCCGAGAACCCAAGAACCCGTCCCATCCGAACCGAGGCAGTCGAGGCTTCGGTCATGCATGACGTACGCGTACGCAGCGCGTACGAGCGTACGCCCCGCGTACCGAGGCAGACCAGCCTTCCTATAAATAGAATGCGAGGGTTTCCAAAGAAAGGGTTCATTTCTCTTCTCTCTCTCTCAGCATTTCCTCGTTTTCCGTGTCCGTTCAAACCCGAAGCTCTGGTCTTTTTGGCTCAAGTCCCGAAGGCCGATTCTACTCCCGAGATTCCCGAGAATCCCAAGAAAAATCAGTTTCCCGAGACGAAACTCTGCTCGGTTTTCCACCTCGCAGTCTTCAAACTATCAAGTGAGTTCATATCCCCTTCGAACACTCTTTAAATACATTTTAAATGTTTTATACTCTTTTTGGGGAGGAATACAAGTAAACACATGACTAAAATCGTGTGAAACATTAACCTTTTGATATACTTTGCATACTGTTGTTTTAACTATCTTGTGAAGTTATTATGATACAAAACCCCTCACAACACAGCTTTACCCTCTTGGGATATAATATGTTTATAAATAGAAATATGTTTTATTTATACGTTTACATACAAAAACATCATATCAAGGGTAACATTCTTTACTAAGTCATTTTATGCATTTAAAAGAACTTATGATTATGCTTTGTCAAACATTGTGAAAGAGGTTAAACTTTGCATACAAACTACTACCTTATTACGGACTTAGTTGAGAATCCATGAGTCGTGTATATCTTCAAACGTTACTTTCTTTATTAGAAAATAATGCTACAAGTCCTGTCTATAACCAGAGTCTCCCGTTCGGAGAACGTGTCAAATGTGTATAGATCTATACGGGAAGTCATGATCCCGCGCCCTGACTGTTAGCTACAGTCCGTCTTTTGGGGTGACAGTTGTCATAACGCTACGACGCCTGAAGAACGTCGCTACAGGCATATTATGTTTAGTATGGTTATAAAACTCATCGGATATACAATTATTATGGTATTATGCTTTTATGAACAAGTAGTCATTAAAACTATTCTTCATTTAATAAGGGCGATTTTCGTATAGCTTTACTATGTAAAACTATGACACGACTTACAAGCACGTCGCTTGCTTGCGATTTTCGGTCTTAAAGACTGCCAGTTATGTCAGGAAAATAAGGGTTTTTCCTGTATACAAACCAAACAACTATTAGGAAAATAAGGGATTTTCTCGGTACAATTAGTTGCAATTCACATCACGAGCATTCATATGCATTTCATACTTTTATAGGAAAATAAGGGTTATGTTTTCTGGAAAACATGCAAACACTTTCGAATGGCATACATCTTCTCAAAACACTACTTATGAACTCACCAACTTAAATGTTGACACTTCTTCTTTGAAATAACTTGTATTCACAGGAAACCGCTAGCCAGGTAGCAACTACTTCTGAAGACTAACGCACTGGCGTTAGTAACATATTTTGGATCACCATTTTATATTTGATTTCTTTTGCAAACATGTAACACCTACAATCATGTAAACTTTTCAAACATATTTATATTATGGTGGTGTGTACTTTCCTTTCTATGAACTGTTATGATACTGAATATGACGTCCTCCGCCCCCGAACGATTCCGCCGTTCTGGTTTGGGGGTGTGACATGATTGGTCACTTTTTCATATGAAATTTGGTATTAGAATAATCAATTTCATGTTTGTTGATCTTTGACTTTGAAAAGTCAAACTCAATTTTTATGTGTTGATTCTATGAATTGGAGGCTGAAATTGGTTAATACAAGTTGTATTTGGGTTATGGATATCGAAATCATGCTTGATTTGGGGTTTAATTTGGAAATGGGATGTCATCTTGTTCTTGATATCGAAGTTTATGAAGGGCTCTTTGTTCGACATTTGAACAATGACTTGGAAATTGAACTCTTTATTGTCAATGTTGATGTCGAATGTCTACTGGAATGAACTGAGAATAGAAGGAATGTTTAGATCGAATGTGTTTGAGTTGGTGTCGACATTGTGAATTCATGTTTGAGATCAAAAGCTATGTTTGGTTAAACTCAATGTTGACTTATGATTATGTAATCTGGAAAACAAATTGAAGTCAGTACTCAAGAATGTAAATTGAGTTTGTGATTTAAGGGTCGAACAATCATTTTGGATTAAGATTCGTTATCTGTGGTATCATTTTGGAGTTTAAAGGTCAAACAAATTAAATGGGTAAGGCAGCGACAACAGATGGGTCAATGAGTTTCGCTTAAAAGACTTTTACAAGAGTAAAAAATTGAGTTCGATCGTATGAGAAGATTGATTTGGAATCATTATTGACTTGAGGTCGAGGTCCTTAAATGACATTGATGTCGAGGATCTTTTATCTGGAGAGCGAAGGATGTGTATTTGAATTCAATTAGGAAGGTTGAGCTTTAACGCCCCGGTTTTTCTCGGTACGTTTGGTTATTTTAATTTAATTATCCTTGTAACCTTCGGTTAATTTATTTAACCAATGTCTGATTTCTTATGTTATTGGACTCTTTTGATCATCTTGTAAACTCCTTTTATTGAAGTCCGTGGACTATGGGCCTATTTGCAAAGTCCATCTAGTAAATAGTACTTAATGTGTTAATTGAGTCATTTGGAACACACACAAGAAAAACACTCTAAACCCTCTCTCTCTCTCTCTCTCTCTCTCTCTCTCTCTAAAATCGTCCTCTATCTCTTTGGGATCATGAGCAGCCAAGGGGATGTTGTTTGGAGCTTAATTCTTGTTCATTTCCAGCCTTGATTCATATTGGTATGAACCTCCTTATCATTTCTTACAACTTGATTCATAACCTTGTTCTAGTTTTCTGATTTCATCTTCACTTCTTCTCCTTCTTATTTGATTTGTAATTGTATGTTATACATCATCTCAAGGTCCTATCTTCACCCCATATATGGTGGATGATGGATCTAGGGGATTACATGTGGCAAAAGATCATGGAAATCCTAAAAGGGAGAATGGTGATTTTATGTGCTTTATATTCATTTTCATGTTGATTGTTATTACAATCTTGTGGCAAAATGAAATCCTAATGATACCTAACCGTTTTTAGTACCACCATGATCATGGGGACTAAATTGGGATGATGAACACATCTTAAAATGTGTTTCAAAGGGAGAAGGATGGAAAAGCCAAAAAGGAATCACGGGTGGCTACGATTCTGTTTTCCATCAGATCTGTAGTCATTTTGAAAAACTCATATCTTGAGCTCTAGAACTCAAATGGACCCCAAACCAGTTCTAAAAGTTAAAAAAATGAGTTGGCTAACTTTCCTAAGAAGGCCAACCTCACGGATACGGATTTTATCTATGGGAAAGAATGGCATCTTTGCTGTTAGGTCTGATCCGGGTCTGTTCTGATATGTCATTTTGTTTTCATCATTTCTAAGGCTTGGAAAAGGCTCCAGAGTGATTCCAAGTTTCTATATGTTCCTTATATTATGGCTTTAAGATCTGGAGAATATGGGGTGTTATTTTCAATTATAAATTGGTTAGAATGGATCCACACTCCAGATTAGTGGGCAGTCACCAGCTTTTGCTAGTGCTGTGCTTGTCCACAATGTGAATTTTATATCTGGAGTTTGGGAGATGCTTTTCATTCAATTCCAACTCTGAGACTTTCATTTGTATGCTCTTTAACTCTATTAATTTTGGTTTGGACGAATGCTACTCACAAGTTAGGTAGAATTGGCCAACATCACTTGACTGTATTGTTGGAGACAGAAGTGATACACCATTTTGTAAAATTCATATTTAATTCATCTTATGGAGTTAGAATGAGTGCTTTATAGTTGTGGAATCCTGAGAAATCATAGTTTCCTATAAAATTTAGTTAAAGATATGTTTCTGTTTTAGATTTTGGAGTAAATCCGTTCTAAACAGCAGGTCTGTTTTAGAGACCTTGCTGTGATTACTCCTTTCTCAACTCATTGCTTCATTACTTCTCCTTTCTAACCTTTGGTCATTCTTAGGTGAGGTTTTGAAGTTTGCTCAAGCTTGGTAGCATTATTTGATTCTTAGCTATCCTAACTACTCACTCAAGGTGAGTTCTCTCACACCGTTGTATTGATGATTGTGTTTGCTAGTTAGCTCGTGTGTGATTATTTGAATTTATTATAAAAGCATGCTATATAAGTATTGTTTCAATTCGTACATGTGCACTATATGTAACTAATCATGGATATGGGGACACCACCAAAGGATACGGATTTACCGGTGCGGTGGGTAGGTAAGATCACCAACGTAATACTCATCGTGAGGTGCAGTGATTAGGGCCAAGTGATACGGGATCTTCCCGGTGCGGCTCAAACCTACAAGTCCTTCTTGTATTATTGGCGTTGATTCGTTCTTTGCCCTTATTATAAAACTATAATTGGAAAATGGATTAGGGTTAGCAAATATGAATGTTAGTACAATGTCTGTGTTTGAATTCACTAAGCTTTGTGCTTACGGTTTCCCTTATAACTTTTCAGGTGTTAAGATTAAAGAGGCTAGGGCTTGACATGGAGCACCGAGACATCACAACTAGTTATTTTTGTTGGGACCTTATTATTATTATTACTTCCGCACTTATTTTACAAGATTATTAAGTAGATGGATTATGTTATGACTATTTCAGTTGTTTTAATTTAATGTAAGATGGGTTTTAAAAGTTTAAAATTTTTGCAAAAATTTGGGTGTCACATGAGCAGATTTCAAAATCGGGTCATGGTTTGGAGTCGAGTATTGAGGATTCCAAATGTTGATTTTGGAACTTCGAAATGGGAGTACATGACTTCAAAGGGTTGTTGAGGGTATATGGGTATCGAAATGGCGTGTTTGATGCTCTTGATAGTAAAGAAGATACAAATCTTGAATCCTTGGAATTTCTAAGAAATGGTAAAACATGCCCACATTCGAAATGGGATTTAAATTGGAGTTAAAAGCTGAATTTTCGTTTCGAATCCCTAGAGTTTATGCAAAATGGCAGAATTTACCCAGTTTCAACATTGGACTGAAAATTCTGAGAAATGGGAATATTTTCGAAACAAGCCCATGTAGTTAACAAGAATTGACATTTTATGCCCAATTTCGCAATTGGAGTAAAGTACTGCATCTTAGGCTATTTTGGGTGCACCGAGTCACTGCAAAATTTCAAAATTGATAGTTTCTACCAAAAACTTTGAAACCTCGTCAAAGGCGGTCCGTGATTAAATCATATTTGAAAATTGAGATTTTTTGGATTTTCCGGATTTATGCAAAACGTTTATGCCATGTGTTAAGGGGGAGATTTGGATAGAAAAACTCTGAATTTGAGCGCCTTCTCATTCCTTTTTGGTTTTATAATCATTATTCGATTATAAAAAGAGGGAGAGAATTAAATATGAGAATTCGAAAGTTGAATTTTTCATATTACGCGGACTTGAAGACCGAATTAACCTTGAGCAATGAAGTTATGAAGTAATTCAATTGGAGATTCGGAAGTGATTAGTTCATGATGGGTTTGGACTTATTGAAGATTTTTGGGGTCTTCTTTTATGCTCAAAATTGGGTAATTTTGTGGAGATTTGGATATTCCTAATTGCCTTTTGATGCTTGGTTTGGAAGGTCTCACACTCTAGAACCCAGATTGTAAGGTCATTAAAGAATCGAAGATTTGAAGTTCATCTCTACATGTGTCACGCTTGAGGCTTGGTTCGTGAAGTTGCTTGATTTTTTGGATGATTGAAGCGAGTCGTCCATTCCTAACTTTGAGGGGGATAATGTTGGGGTGCAAAGTTATGCATGAATCACTTTGTAATGCTTTAACTCATGTAGACCCACTTGCATATGGTAGAGTAGCCTTGTAACACGAGAGAGAGAGAGAGAGATAAAGATATATATATATATATATATATATATATATATATATATATATATAAACACCTCTATATATAGTGGGTTTCATACCACTTGTAGAGGTGTGCTTGAGAGATGTAGTTCATAGTGACTAGTGAGTGAGATATTTATGAAGTTCTAGCCTAGTACCCTTTTTTGTACTCAAATACTATGATCGAATACATGTTTTAGCACCCAAATCACCATGTTTTTTTTTGTTCTCTAATTCCACATGTCAAATCAAATGCTCTTAATTCACAACATAATCACGGGGTTCTTGCGTGCTAGCTACCTTTTGGATATCATGATCTATGATCATACATATGTCAAAATCCTTGGAGGTCAGGATCCTTAAGCATCAGGGTCCTTGCTGGTTAGGATCCTTAAGCGTGTAGATCCTTAAATGTCAAGATCCTTAAATTTCAGGATCCTTAGAGGTTAGGATCCTAGAGCGTCGCAATCCTTTAGTCTTTACATGCAACAAACGTTAGCTAGGGGTTGGCGTTAGCCTAGCTAACGGCCATCCAATGCTTAAGTTAGTAGTTATATTTGAAGGAAATAAATAATGAAAAATTAAGGATAACATGCGTACCTTGAGTGTATCTGGAGATGAAAAGTTTTACTTACATGAATAGGTTTTGAGATGTATATGATTCCAGGATCTTGGTAGAATATTTCCATCTAGGGTGGCAAACCAATATGCCCCCTTTCCTGCTTCGGCATTTATGAGATATGGCCCTTCCCAGTTAGGTGCCAGTTTACCTGTACTAGGATCCTTGGTATTTTGGAATGTTTTACTTAGTACCAAGTATCCTATTTTTAATCTTCTGACTTTTATATTTTTATTCTATGCTTTCGCGATCCTTTGTTAATGAGCAACAATAAGGATCTTGGCAAGATCCCTAAGTTCATATATGGTGTTGAGATCCTAGGCCAGGATCCTGCTATTTTCCTCTTGGTTTTGGAGTAGATATCTTGCTGTGGGGATGACCACTTTAGTAGGGATCATTGCTTCCGTACCAAACACTAATGAGTATGGGGGCTTGGCCCGTAGCTACCTTAGAAGTGGTTCTATCTGCTCATAATACGAAAGGAAGTTCTTTAGCCCATCTTCCTTTCTTCTCATCCAACCTTTTCTTCAAGTTGTTTACTATGATTTTATTACTGGAATCCGCTTGGCCGTTGGGCTAAGGGTAGACAGGAGTAGACATCATGATCTTGATTCCCCAACTTGCGCAAAATTCCCTCGTCCTTTTGCTTATGAATTATGATCTATTGTCACATATAATTTTAATAGGTATCCCGAACCTGGTCAAGATGTTACGTTTGATGAAGAGACTACCTCTTTGTCTCTTACGTAGACGTAGGCTTCAGATTCTATCCATTTTGAAAAATAGTCAGTCATTACTAGCATGATGATCTTTCCTCCGGGGCTATTTGCGTTTACCCACTATATCAATTCCCCATTTCATAAAATAGCCAAAGGGAAATGATGGGGTTTAGAGGTTCTATTGGTAAGTGCAAGAAGTTGTTATGTCTTTTGAAAGCGTCACATTTCTGGGCATGAAGGAAGGAATCGTTCTTCATGGTTGGCCAGTAGTATCCTGTCCTCAATAATTTTGAACATAAGAATCTGCTCCGAGTATGATTGTTGCAGTATCCTTCATGAATATCCTTTAGCACCTCTACATAGTCATGATCTTCTAGGAACCTGAGGTATGGACTGGCTACATATTTCTTGTACAACTTACCTTGGATTATAACAAACCTTGTGATCCTTGTTCTGAATGCTCTCTCACTTTTCTCTTGCTTTAGGATTGTTACATTTTGGAGGTGTTCCATGATGGGTAAGATCAAGGATCTTGAAGCCAGAGAGGGATCCTGAATATTGGTATCCCGATGTTACATTGTTGAGTCGGGATCTTTGATTGCGATGACGTCGGAAGTCTCCTCATGATTGTCGGGATCTTTCAGTCCCTTGGTGCGATCCTCGATTGCCCGAATCAATATGTGGGTTATGGGGATCTTGGTTTCTGGTGGGATCCCTAAGGAGGATCGTAGACTGGCTAAAGCATCTTCTTTAGCATTGTCTTCTCTAGGAACCTGGTTTAGGCTAAATGTTTTGAATTCTGAGGTCAGGTTTCTGAGGATTTAGAGACATAGGACTAGCTTTTCTCCTTTCACTGCATAGGATCCATTAAAATGGTTAGTTAGTAGTAAATAATTGAAGAATACATGAAGCTCCTTAATTTGAAGATCCTTAGCTAGCTGTAGTCCCATGATTAGCCCCTCATATTCTGCTTCGTTGTTGGTTATTGAATTCACAACTAACTGCTTGGGGTAGGATGTCCCCCTGTGGTGATTTTCTTATGTTCCCTAAGCCTGTTCCTCTTTGTTTCGGTGCTCCATCTGTGAATAGCGTCCATCTTCCCATGTTTTCCTCTTGTAGAAGTTGTTTGGCTTCTATTTCAACTTCATCTCTTAGATCATGACTAAATTCATCCACAAAATCTGCCAACGCTTGGGAATTTATGGCAGATCTAGGTTCGTACTTTATGTCGTATGTGCTTAACTTCACAAACCATTTTGCTATTCTTCCTAACATTTCTAGTTTTATCATAAGATTCTTGATTGGATAGTTAGTTTTTACAATTATAGGGTATGTTTCAAAATAATGTATTAACTTAGTCGAAGCTGTTACTAATGCAAGTATGAGTTTTTCAAGGTGAGAATACTTGGTCTTAGTATCCAAAAGACTTTTACTTACATAGTATATGGGATGTTGTCCCCCATTGAGATCCTTAGCTAGTACAATGCTTACCGCGTTTGAGGATACTGATAGGTAAAGAAGGAATAGTTCCCCATCTAATGGTTTTACCAATAGGGGTTGTAAAATTATATATCTGTTAAGTTATGGCAAAGTATCTTCATGTTCCTGGGTCCACTCGAATCTTTTGTTCTTCTTCAAGTTGTCATAGAAAGGTTTGTATCTTTCTAAGGATCTTGAGATGAACCTGTTTAGGGATGCCACTCTCCCTTTAATCTCTGAGTATCCTTTGTTGAGGATGGTAATCTCAGATCAAGGATGGCCTTGATTTGCTCTGAACTCACTTAGAATCCTCTTTTGGTCACCATGTATCCCAGGAACTTACCCGATGTCATCCTAAAGTGGCACTTGGAGGGATTGAATTGCAAGTTATATTGGTCTAGGATGTCGAAGGATTCTTCGAGAACCTTGAGGTGATCCTCCATTTTTTTGGACTTGACCACCATCTCATAGATGTAGACTTCCATCGTGTCCCCCACTTTCTCCTTGAACATCTTATTCAACAACCTTTGGTTTGTTGGTCTTGCATTTTTAAGACCAAATGGCATGGAAGTGTAACAATAAATGTGTATTGGAGTTATGAATGTTGTGTCTTCTTGGTCGGAGGGTTCTATTTGGATCTGTTGGAATCTTGCCGATACGCCGATGCACGTCAATTTGTGGCATGCTATCGTGTTTATCATGGAGTCGATCTGTTGTAGAGGGAAAGGATCCTTGGGACAAGCCTTGTTAAGATCCATATAGTCCAAACATACTCTCTATTTACCTTTCTTCTTTTGTACCATGACCACATTAGATAGCCCTCATGGGAACTTCACCTCCTTGATTTATGCCAGTTTTGAGAAGCTTTTCTTCTTCTTCTTCTTCTTGTACAACTTGGTTTTCTTTCCAGTGCAAATGTCTTATGAGAACTTTGGCTTCATGATCCTCAAGGTTTAGGGGCACTTCTATTATATCATTCTTTCTTTTTTCTAACATGTCTCATGCCCCCTGCCTTAATTTCTATGCTTGTCGCTGTATTGTTGAGGATTTCATCGAAGTCTTGTAGCATTCCTTGGCTTCTTGTTAATCTCATGTGATCTTCACTGTCCCCCATGGGGTGGGCAACTTTACTTATTGATGATACGTTGATGTAACGACCTTCATTTGTCGATCCATGGTTTACCTAGTATGGTGTTATAAGAGGATGATGTATCAACGAAACAAAAGTGTTGTACATAATTTACCCCCTCAATGTAGATTGGTAGCTTTATTTCGCCGATGGTGTGCTTGGTTTCACCGCTGAATCTAATTAGCACTGAGGATCTTGTAACTATCTTAGACTCTGGGATGTTCATTCTTTTCAATGCGTCCAAGAGTATGATGTTAACCGTGGATCCTCCATCGACAAGGATCCTTATGACATAGTGGTTGACGATGTAGAGAGTAATCACTAGTCTGTCATGGTGAGGATCTTGGATGTCCTGCCTATCTGCTTCGTTGAAGATTATTTCCTTTTCGTTGGTGATCATTGTGTTCTTCTGTGGTCCCTTTTCCTTATCCATTTTTCATATCTTGGCGTACCTTTTTTCTGCAGAGTAAGAGGTATAAGGTTTCGATTTATAGGATATTTAGACCGAGGAATCGGCCTTCCTATTGGGCTGATGATAAGAGCTGGGTGGGTTGCTCCTATTTTGGATCTCCTTGTCTTCTTCGAGCCTAATGAATCTCAATGCCACACACCTGAATTCATCCATCCTTTTGATTGGGGTCATTACAAGATCTTTATAGAAGGGATGATCCTTCTTTAAGCCAATTTTGAAAGCTTCGATTGTAGTTGCCATGTCGATATTGGGGATACTCAGAGCTTCCCTGCCAAACCTGTTAACAAAATTCCTAAGGGATTCCTTAGGATCCTGAACTACCCGATAGAGATCACTAGTGATCTTTTCGAATGTTCTACTACAAGAAAATTAAGTATTAAGCAAATTAATTAAGTTAGCAAATTATGTGATCGAATAAGGTGGAACATTAAGGAGCCCTTTTAGAGCGGATCCAATGAGGGTAGAACCAAAGCAATTGCATAGGCGGGCTTCTTTCAAGTGAGTGAGAATGCGAATAGTTTCCATCATTTCCTTGTATTATGCTACGTGCTCTTCAGGATCGGTCGTTCTGTCGTAGGGCATCATGCTGGGGGTCTGGAATTGTTTTGGAATTTCAATATCTGCTATAGCTAGAATAAATCTGGAAATCCTATGACTTGTGGGGGATACTTCTGGTATCGGTTGAACTACTCCGAGTATGCTTGAGATCATCTGCTTTAATTGTTGTAGCTCCTTAGCCATGATTGTACTTAAACCTATATCAAGATCCATCGAGTTAGTTGTAAAATTATTATTATTGATGGAGTTACCAGTATCCTTTTTATTGGGAGTAACAGAGGTTTCGTTAGGATCCTGAGTCGCATGGGTTGGGTCCCTCAGCGTCGGCTCCCCCCCCCAAGCGGGAACAAAGGCCGGTACTAAGGATCCTATCCCGCGACGGATTACTGAGGATCCTGAGTTATGAAAGTTTAGGATATTGGGCTACAAGACCGAGGGCGCTGCCTATTGAGACTTGTGGATCTCCGTCCTCATTCTTTCCACTTCCTTGAGGATTGTCCTATTATCTTCCTATTGTTGGGTGACTTGTCGCTCTAGTCTCTTTATTATAGCAAAGATCTCGCTGTTGGAAATCAACACAGTAGGATCCTGGGGTCTGGGGGTAACCGAAAAGGTGTTTTTATTCGGTGTTTCAGAGACTTTCTTGGGAGCTCCAACTGGTGGTGGTGTAAGATTTTTAGAGGAGATAGGTGGAATTGAGGAGGAGGACAAATTCAATTGAGTAGACATGATTTCTTGAGGGATTTAGAACACCATGTCCCTACGGTGGGCGCCAAATTGTTTTGGTCAAAAATCGTCTGAAGGGATATCAACCAAGGTGTATGAGAGGATGTGGTGTTGTAGGTGAAGTTATTAACAAGATTAGAACAAGGATAAACAAGAGATTTACAAGGATGATCCTTGCTAGGACCTCCAATAGAAAACCTTGGGAGGTGATAATGATCACATGCCTTGATGATTTTATTGATTGAAGTGAATGATTACAGAAAAATGTATTGAATATGAGTACAAGTGCCAGTATATTGGCTAAAAATCGTGTCTAGTGTGATGAATACAAGTGATTTATATAGTCAAAGGCTAATAACTATAACTCTGAAAATTCTAGGATCATACGAGATCAACTTATAGCCATTGCTTGACTTTGCCCTCTGGGTTTTTTGCATGGTGGTGATGATTATTCGCTGAGATTGTAACTTTGACTGGTTATTTCTACACATGTGAGAAAGACAAAAGAATATATTATCATTATAAATATTAAAAATATCAGTTAGCATCCTAGAGTATATATGGGATCTTGAGGTTTAAGGATCCTAAGCCTTTGAGGATCCCAAAACTTGAGGATTTGATAGTAGTCCGAGATCCTAGACCTAACAGTTGGGAGGTTACCAAAAGCTCCTGGTGGAAAGGTGTTCATGTTAGTGATGACAGATTACTTCTCAAAGTGGATAGAGGTTGAATCCTTTTTTCAAATACGAGACAAGGAAGTTCTATCTTTTATCAAAAGTAATATCCTGACCAGATTCGAGATCCCAACTGAGATCATATACGATAATGGATCCCAAATTCATATGAAAAAAGACTAGAGACTATTAAAATGATAATGTCCACTTCTGTTCACCCTCAAGCTAAAAGACAAGATGAATCCAACAATAAGATCATAGTCATCAATTTAAAGAAGAGGTTAAACGAGAAGAAGGGAAGATGAGCGGAGGAACTTTCTTTTGTCATGTGGGAAGATTGGACACACATCAAAAATAGCCACTGGCCAAACTCCATACTCCTTGGTGTTTCGGACGGAAGGCGTCATCCCTACTAAAGTAGTAATCCTAATAGAAAGATATCAATTGCAGGATCAAGTGAACAACAATATGACCCTAGCCTAGGATCTGGAAACTATCGATGAACTTAGGGATCTTGCCAAGATCCGCATTGCTACTTATCAAAAAAGGATCACTAAAGCATACTAAAAATACATCCAAAATACAAAGGATCCATATTCTAGGTAGGAGATTTGGTACTTAGGAAAATGTTCCAAAATACGAAGAGTACAGTGTAGAAAAATTGGCATTTAAATGGGAAGGACTGTATCTCATTGATTCAAAAGCAAGAAAAGGGGCATATTGGCTAGCTACCCTTGAGGATAACATCTTGCCATGGTCCTAGAATGCGATCCATCTAAAAGTTCATGTAAGTTTTATCGATCATTTTCAAATAAAGTCAAGGTACACTCTCTACCCTCTACTTTTATCTAATTATTTTTTTGAATACACTTACTATCTTAAGCATTAGAGGGGCGTTATCCAAGCTAACACCCATCCCAAGCTAACGTTTGCTATGAGTAGGAAATCAAGGATCCTAACACACAAGGGTACTAACATTCAAGGATCCTAATATTCAATGATCCTAACATTATAGGATCCTAACATCCGAGGATCCTACCACCTAGGGATCCCAATACATTCATAAGTTTGTGATCTTGATGATCGAAATATGCGATTATCCAAGAAACTATGAACAGAGACTGATCATATCTCCTACGATTAAGGGTATTTAATCCCCTTTAAGGTTTAAACAGTTAATTACCTCTTTCATACGAGTTCAGGTATCTACACCTCACTTGGACGCATGAAATCGTACTATGGGATGCGAATAAAGGGATCATTTCATACTTCAGTGACTTGTCAACCCTCTTATTTTTGAACATATGTCAAGATCCTAATGTTTAAACATGAGTTTTATAACACTTATGTGTTATCCTAAGTTGGGATCTTCCCCAATTATTTCCTAAGTGTGAGGGCTAGGATCCTTACAATATTCAAGATCCTCATATATCCAGGATCCTCACCTACCTTAGGATCCCGACAAATTACCATCATTATTTTTATTAATATACGATCATATTTTGTCTATAACTAACACGAATGTAGAAGTAGTCAAGGGAAGACCAATTCTCAACGAGGAATCATCTCAACTATGCTAAAGACCTAGAATAATTGGTCAACTAACGTTCATGAAGCTGGTTGTAGAGGATCCCGGAAATACCGGACATCTTGTTGGCTAGAATAGACTATAAATTGACACTTGTAATCTGCACACGACATACTGTTTTTCTTTAGTCTAAGCTTACTCTATAAAATCCTTTACTCTTTCAGACTAATACACCAAAAGATAAGGAAGTTTGCAGCTAAAAGGAATAAAATCATCCAAGAGGAAGTAGAAAAGCTCCTCAAAACAGGGATGATCAAGGAAGTGAAGCTGCCAAGATGGCCAGCTAACATGGTTGTCGTACAAAAGAGAAACAGCAAATGGCTAGTGTGTGTAGATTACATGGATCTTAACAAGGCTTTTCCTCAGGATCCTTTCCCTCTACCGCATATTGACTCTATGATGCGTCGACTCGCCATGAACTCCTAACTTTCATGGATGCTTCAGCAGGATTCCAAAAAAATCCAAATGGAACCATCAGACCAAGAATATACTGCATTCTTAACACCAACATGTATATATTGTTACACAACAATGCCTTTTGGTCTTAAAAATGCAGGTGCGACATATCAAAGGTTGGTGAATCGGATGTTCAAAGACAAGTTGAGGGACACCATGGAAGTTTATATTGAAGACATGGTAATGAAGTCAATGAAAGATGAAGATCACCTCAGAGACCTTAAGGAAGCATTTGACATCCTGGACGAGTACAATATGAAGTTGAACCCGCTCAAATGTCACATTGGAGTGAAGTCAGGCAAGTTCCTTGGATACATGGTAACCAAAAGAGGGATAGAAGTAATCTCAAAATAGATCAAAGAAATCATGGAATTAAGATCCCCATCTTCAACAAAGCACATCCAAAGGCTAACCATAAGAGTAGCAGTACTCAACATGTTCATTTCAAGATCATCAGAAAGGTTCAAGAGCTTTTATGATACCTTGAAAAAGATCAAGAAATTTTAGTGGAAGGAGGAATATGAGAAAGCCTTCTAGGAACTCAAAAAATATTCAGGCTCTGCTCCACTACTAGTGAAGCCTGTAGATGGAGAACCACTTATTCTCTACCTCTCAGTATCCTCAAATGCGTTAAGTGCTGTTCTAGTCAAGGATCTTAACAGGGATCAACATCCTATCTAATATGTAAGTAAGAGTCTCCTGGATCATAAAACCAAATAATCTCACCTCGAAAAACTAATTCTTGCCTTAGTAACTGCTTCTATCAAGTTAAGACACTATTTCGAAACACACACTATACATGTAAAAACTAACTATCCCATCAAGAATGTCATGAGAAAACCAGAAATGTCAGGAAGGATGGGAAAATGGTTGGTGAAATTAAGCACATTTGACATTAGATACGAACCAATATCCGCTATAAAATCACAAGCTTTACCAGACTTTGTGGCTGACTTTAGTGATGATCTATAAAACGAAGTAGACAAGGAAGCCAAGCAACTCCAAGAAGATGAACACCTCGGAAAATGGGCGTTGTTCACAGATGGAGCTTCAAATCAGAAAAACAACAGACCTAGATATCATACTAAAGTCACCACGGGGGGACATCATACCCCAGAGAGTTAGTTGTGAATTCAACACTACCAAAAATGAAGCAGAATATGAAGCACTCATCATGGGACTACAATTGGATAAGGATCTTCAGATCAGGGATCTTCAAGTATTTGTTGATTCTTTATTAATCACTACAATGGATCTTATACAATGAAATGTGAAAAATAGCATTATATCTAGAGATCCTTAAAAAACTAGCCTTTGACTTCGAAAAATTTAGCCTAACCCAAGTACCCAGAGAAGAAAACAAAAAAGCAGATGCATTAGCCAATTTAGGATCCTCCTTTAGGATCCCACCAGAAACGAAGATTCCTATAACCCAAATAGTAACCCCAACCACAGAAACCCTTTCTGACAAATCAGAAGATCCTAAAAATCCGACAAGTGTAGCTATTCTTGAATATCCTGGCTCTCCGAACCTTCCTCAAAGAGATCCCGACAGACAGGATCCTCGAAGAAGTCCACGATCATGAACCTAACCCATTGTGGAGTATCTCCAAAATGGCACAATCCTGACAATAGAAAAAAGTGAAAGAGAATTTAGGATGAGAGTCTTGAGATTCGTGTTAATCCAAGGTAAACTTTATAAAAAATTTATCGCAGGTCCATACCTTACATGCTTGGAAGATCCTGAAGCTGCAAAAGTCTTAAAGGATATACATGAAGGAGATTGCGACAATCACCTCGAGGGCAGATCCTTATGGTCCAAAATACTAAGAATAGGATACTACTGGCCAACCATGAAGAAAGACTCCTTTCTACATGCTCAAAAGTGTGATGCTTGCCAAAGACACCACAACATCCTGCATCAGCCGACAAAACCTCTACATCCTATTATGTCCCCATGGGCATTCATAAAATGGGGGATGTGTATAGTAGGAAAATTACCAGTGGCCCCAGGAGGAAAAGTCATCATGCTGGTGATAACCGATTAGTTCTCCAACTGGATCGGAGCTGAAACTTTCATTCAGGTAACATACAAAGAGGTAATATCATTTATTAAACGTAGTATCTTGACCAGGTTTGGGATCTCAGCTGAAATCATATGCCACAATGGATCCCAATTTATTAGCAAAAGGACAAGAGACTTTTGATCAAACTAGGGGATCAAAATGATAATGTCCATTCCTATTGATCCCCAAGCTAATGGTCAAGCAGAGTCCAACAACAAAATCATAGTTAACAATTTGAAGAAAAGGTTGGACAAAAAGAAGGGAAGATGAGCATAAGAACTTCCTTTCATTTTGTGGGAAGATAGAACCACTTCCAAAGTGGCCACATGTTAGACCTCCTATTCGTTGGTTTTTGGGACAAAAGAAGTAATCCCTACTGAAGTAATGATCCCGACGGCAAGATACTTGCTGCAAGAGTAAGAGAATAACGATAGGATCCTAGTATAGCATCTTGACACTATTGATAAGCTTAGGGATCTTGCCAAAATACGTATTGCTGCTCACCAACAAAGAATCACCAAGGCTTATAATAGGAATATAACGTTTAAAAGGTTTCAAATAGGAGACTTGGTATTAAGGAAAACATTTCAAAACACTAAGGATCCTAGTGTAAGAAAATTAGCTCCCAAATGGGAAGGACCATATCTTATAGATGCTGAAGCAGGAAAAGGAGCGTATTGGCTAGTGAAAATCGAAGGAGACGTTCTACCAAGATCCTAGAATGCTATACACCTCAAAGCATACTACATGTAAGTAGGGTCGAATGATCCACAACAAAACCAAGGTACACATGCTCTTTACCTTAAAAATATTAATCATTGATTTTCTCCTCGAATACGTTACTAAATTATACATCGGAGGGGCGTTAGCTAGACTAACGCCTTACCCTAGCTAACGCTTTCTATGCAGAACAATGTACGGGTTAGGATCCTCAAGATTGAAGATCCTGAAGCATTAGGATCCTCACAAGAGAAGATCCTAGAACATCAGGATCCTCAAGTTTTAGCACCCTGAAACATAAGGATCTTGACACATTAAGATCTCAATACTTGGTAAATTCCATTATATCATGTACACAAGCTAGAGACTGATCATCTCTCCCACGCTTAAGGGTACTTAATCCCTTCTAACGTTTAAAGAGCTAATTACTACTTGACATGACCATGCAAAGACCTTAGTATTGTATTATGCAGGAAACGGAGAAAGATGAAAAGAAAATCAACCATTATATTAAACAAAAAGGCCTACAACCTTAAAAAGTCATGCGTCAAAAGATTATGCTACCCTAATGACCTAAAAGGCTTAGACCTTTTCCTGGTCATCATCGACCTTCTTCTCCCCCCCTCTGGTCAGCTGTAGTACATGATCCTGACTGGCGGTAGCAGGTTTTCCAGTTAATTTGGCCAATGCCTCGTACCAACCAACCACGTCCCAGGATCCTGCATTTTTAAGATCCTCAAGAAGACATATCTTGGTCTCCCAAACGGCCATCACAGCACTGACCTTTGCGTCGGAGATCACCTCCTCCATTTCGTTTATGTGCTCCTCCTCTATCTCAGCCTTTTCCTTGATTAGCAGCTCCAACCTCCTCTGAAGATCCTCGTTGGTCGTTTTCCACATCTTCTCCTGTCCATGTAGGGCTTGTTCATCCCTCTCTGCCTAGATCCTTAGATCAACGGAAACATGATCAGAGACTTGTGATAAAATATAGCAAGTCAGCGAAAAACAAAATGAAAAATAGAGAGAGAATGCAATCAACACTTACAGCTTGAGAGAAAGAGACCAACTTCTGGAGCGCTTCCTCAGCTCCAAGGCTCTCCAAAGATAAACCTGTGGATTCAACAGTTTTCCTCTTCCGAGATCCCGAAATTTTCACTGTAAAATCCACGGTCGAAGTTTTAGGAGGAAGAGAGGACGAACTCTTCTCCTTCTTCACCAGCATCTGATCTCCTTACATAGCCGTATCAAGATCAACAAGAGTGAAGTTCGCACTGGAGTGAGTAACCTTGGATCTTGTATACATCAAAAGATTATGAAAGATCCTCATCACAAACAGGACAAAATTGAGGATCGTTACCCATCGACATGAGGTCACTAGCAGAGGAGCTTTCCTGTGGGACGACTTGATCGTATCAGAAGGATCTCTCAACTTCAGGCAAGGCCAAGTACTTCTCAACCTTCTCTTTAGAATCCTTAGCGATGGGAACAAGTTCATCGAACTTGAAGGCTGCAAAGAAACAAACAAAATAAGAATAAGATTCCAGGATCACAAGGTTAAGCATTGAAATCCTACCCTTCTTAACCCCATCTGTGGGCAAGAGATCCCCATTGGGAATAGTGTAACACCTCACAAAGAGGTATCTCCCTTTCCAAGATCCATCATTATGCTTGGTTTTCAATAATAGAGAAGATCTGAGGGTTTTGAACTTGAGTAATAAACGAGAATTCCCAATGGTTGTGAGATCATATACGCAGGCCAACTCAGAAAGGCCTATATCAAGAGCTTTTTATTGATTTATCTGGTCGACCCAATATAGGATTCTCTAGAAAATTGGCATGACCTGGATATACAAAATCCCAATTGCCCTAAAAAATTTGAAGTCGATCCCAGTGAAAGGGTATCTCAAGCCTAAGGAGAAGGTATACTCCGGAAATTACACTCAAGTGGAGAGACGAAATCGGGCTGAATCAGAGAATCAAAGGGCCTGAAAACAACATTGGGAGGAAAGGCCCCATTTAGTTTTAGAGATTCGATGTCATCATCGCCAAAAGAGCATGTATCCTCATAAGAGAGGATCCCTTGGTCGATAAAACCATCATCAGTAAGGGCCAAGATGCTTTTACGAGAGACAACCCTTTTTCGACCCATGGTAGAAAGAATAAAAGCCTAGAAGAAAAACTACCTTCTAATCGCAAGATCACATGACAAAAGCAAAGAAGAATGGATATGAGATTATGAAACCAATCCCTCATATTTATACTGGACCAATAAATATGATTTGACTGCTAACGGCTAGTAACCGATGTGTTGGAATTCAAATTACCTAGCCGTTATAGGTTAAAATTGAAAATTACTATTCTCTCTCCTTTTACCTATTTACTTTAAGTTATTCCTTTAATATTTATGAAACTAATCCCGATATTTTCAGGAATAGCTTGGGGGAAATTGTTAGGGTCAGGATCCTTACAATATTCAGGATCCTCAAATATCCAGGATCCTCAACTACCTCAGCATCCCGGGTAATTACCGTTATTATTTTATTAACATTTATAACGGTCATATTTGTCTATAACTAACATGTGTGCAAAAGTAGTCAACGGAAGACCAATTCTTAATGAGGAATCATGTCATCTATGCTAATGACCCGAAATACTTGGACAAATAACGTTCATGAAGCTGGTCGTAGAGGATCCTGGAAATATCAGACATCTTGTTGGCTAGATTAGACTATAAATTGACACTTGTAATCTGCACATGACACACTGTTTTTCTTTAGTCTAAGCTTACTCTATGAAATTCTTTACTCAATCTTACAAAGAACTCACTATGATCTTCATTTTATATCAATAAAATCATCGAGGCAGGTGATCATTATCACCACCCAAGGTTTTGTGTTGGAGACCCTAGCAAGGATCAAGGGCTTTCCTTGTAAACCATTGTGTCACTTTCTTTTACCATTTGCTATTACACAATCTGAAGATCACAACCTCTCATTCAATTTGGCTGATTAGTACTTGTGCCATTTTTGTCCAAAACACTAAGGTTTATAACACTTATGTGTTATCCCAAGTTGGGATCTTCCTCAGTGATTTCCTAAGGTATATAACAATAACGTGTCATCCTAAGTTGGGATTTTCCTTAGTAATTTGCTAAAGTTTATAACACTGACGTGTTATCCTAAGTTGGGATTTCCCCCAATTATTTCCTAACACTAACGTGTTATCTTAAGTTGAATTTGTTGGAATAGTGTCTAAGGCTGCAACTATATTAGGCAAGTATTTGATCCGGTTGTGCATGGTCCTTTTGGGTTGCCTTCACCATAGCAACTTGATAGGATGATTTATTAAGAGAGTAAATATTATTAATATATTATGTGAATAACATAATGAATAATATATTATTATTTGATTAATATAAGTCATAGAATTAATTAGAATTAATTTGGTGACTTAAAGAGATTAATTAAATAAAGGGGTATAAACTGTCAATTGTTTGATAGTTAAGCTTTAGACTGTAAATCCATTTGGATATGGTATGGACGAATTCTAAGAGGTTTAGGATAGATAAAATCGTCCATATGATTATCTTAGGAATGGATTTGGATAGCCTTAAGAGAAGATTATCCAATTAGGGTTTAGGTTGTAACCCTTAAGGAGTCTACAAGTATAAATAGACCCCATGACATAGGGAATTCGAGACTTCTGAAAAAGTAAGGAACCTCTGGTGAATTCCTCCCCTCTCCTCTCTCCTAAATCATTCTTGTTGCTATTGGTGTTTGTAAGCCATTAGAGGAGTGACACTTGTGACTCTAGAAGCTCCAAGACCTCAAGATCAACAAGGAACTCAAAGGTATGATTCTAGATCTGTTTCAATGTTGTTATTTAGCCTAATTAGTCATTAGAAGACTTGGATTCAATGCATGTTTATTAGAAAGCCTAGATCCAAGCATTAGGGTTTTGCATGCGCACATAGGAAAGTTCTTATGGCTAAAACCCATCAGTGGTATCAGAGCCTAGCTTGGTTTTCTGTAAATTGTTGCTTGATTAACTGAAACAAACCTGCAAAATTCGATTTTAGGTTTCTGAGTCATGGACTCGGCGAGTCTCAAAGTGGACTCGGTGAGTAGGCCTGACTCGACGAGTCCCTTTGTGCACTCGGCGAGTCCAGGCGTCAGGAATGGCCAGATTCGGGATTTCTTTGTGTTTATCTTATCCAAACTTACCATAAACTAATTAGATCAATATTAATTCGTTTTTCTGATAAATATAATTGTTATCTTGATCTAATCAAAGGTAATTATCAACTAATTAAATATTTAATTTCCTTATATGATAATTAATTAATTATTTTGATTATTTTGGTAATTATCTTAAAAGAAATCTTGAATAAATCAAATATAGATAATTAGGATATTAATTGTTAATTGGAATTATTTGTTATTTGATCCTCCATGTTTTAAATGTTTAAAACTTGCCCTCAAGTTTTGAAATTTATATTTGTGATTAAAAGTTTTAATTTAGACAACTTAAATTTCAAAACCCTAGATTTTAAAAGGTTTAAAATACAACCCTATACTAATATGATATTACTAGTATAATATATATATGTATAACTAAATGCTAGTCTTACCGTTAGTAGGCCTCATTCACGAAGCCAATCTATAAGGTGGGTATAAGGTTGCGGCCTATAAAATGGCGCTTAATGGGTGTACACTCACACCCACCGCTTGCTTGATTGGTGGAGGGTCGTTAGCCGAACGGGTAGGATAGGGCAACCTCATCCTCTCATTAAAAGTATAATAAGAAATATAAAGTAACTACAGATATTTTAAAAAATTCCCAATCTTAGTTACCTTAGGAAAAGTAAATTGATGCAATCCCATGAAATTACACTTTGCACCTAGCTAAGAAGTTAGTGGAGCGTGTGTGGTTTACCGGCACACTAATTGGTTCTAAGCGAAGGTGGCAAAGGGTGATTCATTGTTTATCATAGTTCGATGGAGCGTGTGTGGTTTACCGGCACATCGAATAGGTGGTCGTTACAATGAAGGCACTATGTAAATTTGCATGGTTATTCACACCCGCTTTGT
This sequence comes from Lactuca sativa, assembly GCF_002870075.4. NCBI lineage: Eukaryota > Viridiplantae > Streptophyta > Magnoliopsida > Asterales > Asteraceae > Lactuca > Lactuca sativa. The sequence goes on along the minus strand of NC_056628.2, from coordinate 157,803,354 downwards.
GATCCTCGGCATCCCAGTCACAAACGAGAGGGGCATATCGAGATTTAAACATGCCATTGAATAGTTTCAATGAATCTCATCCGAAACTAGGAATTCTCAAAAACACTTAGGACTAATAGTTTAAGTTTTTGTGATGGAGAATTAGTGAATCGTCATTCACTTACCTTCAATTTATTTGCATGTTAGATTACGACATCCCTTTTCTAGTATGTAAATGTTATTGTTGGATCCTAGCCCTAATTTTCTTATTGGGTGATAATTAGGGATTCTTATTCTAATCTATCTTTGTCCTTTTCTAATTGTAGATGTCGAACGCGAACAACGCTGCTGCTAGTTCTTTCACGTTGATGAGCCTTTGCCAAAAGGTCACCTTCGATGGAACGAACTTTAGCGAATGGATAAGATACATTCGCACCATTGCTCGCTATGAGGATAAGGAGTATGTCCTCGATGAGAAGCTCGAGAAAATCAACCCCGAAGTTGCTACTCCCGCCGAAATCACCGCCTTTGAAACTCATGAGCGAGATGCAACGAAGGTACATTGTATCATGATCGCCACCATGAACTCCGAATTCCAAAAGTCCTACGAGGACATGTACCCGTACGAGATGCATCAAGACTTATTGGAGAGGTACCACCAAAACGCGAGACAAGAGTGGTACGAGATTTTCACTAACATGATTTCCGCGAAGATGGGTCATGGAGAATCTCTTACCGTGCACTTGCAAAAGATGCAAAGGTATGTTGACCGCCTCCGCAAGTTAAATGTTGACTTCGGTGAGGATTTGGCGATCGACATGGTGCTTCACTCTTTGCCTCCGATGTACAACCAATTTAGGATGACCTACCACATGAACAAAGAAGAGGTCACCCTAAGCAAGCTCCAAGGTCTCTTGAGGGTTGCTGAGAGCAACTTCAAGGACAAGTCTGTTGCACCCACTCCCAATCCGCCCGCTGCTCCTGTCTTGGCTATTGGACAAGGGAAGGGAAAGAAGAGGAAAGCTTCATCGAAGAACTATCGCAAGGTGAAAGCCCGAGATGGTGCCTCTTCTAGTGGGACCAAAGTTGATCCCGCTAAGCCCTGCTCTAACCCGAAGGAGGCAGAGTGCCACCACTGCCACAAGATAGGACATTGGAAGAGAAGCTGCCCGGATTACCTGCAAGCAATCAAAGAAGGAAAGATCAAGCCATCTTTCGCAGGTATATATACAATCAAATCTAACGATTCTAATCATGCTATTTCTTGGGTTCTTGATACCGGTTGTGGTTACCACATTTGTTCTAATGTGCAGGGACTAAGAAGAAGTAGGGATGTGGAGCAAGGAAGGATCAATCTAATCATGGGGAACAGAAGATCGTCGCCTTTGACCAAGATTGGAGTGTATTCCTTAGTGCTTAAGAATAGTTTAGTTTTAGATTTGAACAATTGTTGCTATTTGCCAGAAATGGCAAGAAACATCATTTCATTTCATGGTTTATATAGACAAGGATTTAGATTTTCTTTTAATAATGAGAATGGTTCTATTTTGGCTTATCTAAATGGTGTCTTTTACTTTGAAGCTATACCATGTAATGGAATATATGAAACCGTTATGATTGTTGATAACTTAGGAAATGATGTTTTGAATATTGATTCTTCCACTAGTATGGATAAAGCATCCTTGTGGCATTGTCGTCTTGGACATGTCAACAAGAAACGCATAGCCCAACTCCAAAAGGATGGAGTGTTGGAATCATTCGACCTTAGGGAAGATGACACATGCGAGTCTTGTTTGCTTGGAAAGATGACTAAGTCGCCCTTCACGAGTACATGTGAAAGGGGCGAGGGTCTATTGGACCTAATACATACCGATGTGTGTGGACTGTTTAGATCAACCACGAAGGATGGGAACCGCTTCTATGTGACTTTTACCGATGACTATAGTAGATATGGGTATATCTACTTAATCAAGCAAAAGTCAGACACCTTTGAAAAGTTCAAAGAGTTCAAGAATGAAGTGGAGAATCAATTGGGCAGGGAAATCAAGATGCTTCGATCCGATCGAGGAGGAGAGTACCTAAGTCTTGAATTCCACGATTATCTCAAGGAGTGTGGAATAGTTTCACAATTGACGCCTCCTAGGACACCGCAGTTGAATGGTGTGGTAGAAAGGCGTAATCGAACCTTATTGGATATGGTTCGCTCTATGATGAGTCGTGCTTCGCTACCAATCTCTTTTTGGGGGTATGCCTTAGAGACTGCCGCCCATATCCTTAACCGAGTCCCTATTAAGAAGGTTGCCAAAACACCTCACGAGATGTGGACAGGGAAAGCTCCCTCGTTGGCACATATCAAGGTTTGGGGTTGCGAGGCTTTCGTAAGACGAGATACTCACGACAAGCTTGAACCTCGAAGTGAGCGATGTATTTTCATCGGGTACCCGCATACATCCTTTGGATATCTCTTCTATAGACCGAAGGACAATGTTGTCTTCGTTGCGAGGAGAGGAGTTTTCCGAGAGCGAGAACACATAAGCCAAGGAGACAGTGGGAGGCAAATCGAACTTGAAGAGATTCAAGAGTCGATAGATGAAGGAACCTCTACCGCTGGCGCTCAACCCGAGGAGGAAACTCCGGTTGAACCGATTGACGAATCCTTACCTCTTAGACGTTCCGATAGAGTTAGAGTTCTACCCCAGTTTTATGGTTTTCGTATTACTACCGAAGGGGACACGTATATTAGTGATGGTACACTAGTAAACCTTGATGAACCTAATAGCTATAAGGGAGCCATGACAGGCCCGGAGTCTGCAAAATGGAAAGAGGCAATGGATAGCGAGATCTAATCCATGTATGATAACCAAGTTTGGAATTTGGTTGATTATGTGCCCGGACGTAAGACCGTTGGGTGCAAATGGATCTTCAAGAAGAAGACCGACGTGGATGGAAACATGCACACATATAAAGCACGATTGGTTGCGAAGGGCTTTACTCAAACTGCCGGAGTTGACTATGATGAGACCTTCTCACCAGTTGCGAAGATTAAATCTATTAGAGTGATGCTAGCTATTGCCGCATTTCATGATTATGAGATTTGGCAAATGGATGTCAAGACCGCTTTTCTTAATGGGAAGTTGGCTGAGGATGTTTACATGGCTCAGCCCGAGGGGTTTGTGGATCCGAAGCATCCGAATAGAGTGTGTAAGCTTGAGAAGTCCATTTATGGACTTAAGCAAGCGTCTCGCAGATGGAATCTTTGCTTCGATGAGAAAGTCAAAGAGTTTGGATTTGTACGAAGCGAAGACGAGTCTTGTGTGTATGTCAAAGTCAGTGGGAGTATAGTAAGCTTCCTCGTTCTATATGTCGATGACATATTACTCATAGGAAACGACATCCCGAATCTGCAGGAGGTGAAGTCCTGGCTCGGGAAGTGCTTCGCTATGAAGGACCTCGGAGAGGCTTCTTACATTTTGGGAATAAGGATAGTAAGAGAAAGAAGTAAGAGACTAATTGGACTTAGTCAGAATACTTACTTAGAGAAAGTACTGAAACGTTTTAGTATGGAAAACTCAAAGAAGGGAGAATTACCAATACAAAGTAATGCCAAGTTGAGTAAGACTCAAAGTCCGAGTACCGAAGCTGAGATAGCAGAAATGAGCCGAGTACCATACGCTTCCGCAGTTGGCTCAATCATGTACGCTATGACTTGTACTCGCCCTGATGTAGCCTTCGCTTTGAGCATGGTTAGCAGATATTAAGGGAATCCTGGCAAAGCACATTGGATTGCGGTGAAGAATATCCTTAAGTACCTTCGGAGGACAAAGGAATGGTTCTTAGTCCTCGGAGGGAGTGATGACTTGAAGGTGCGAGGGTATAGTGACGCCAGTTTTCAGACCGACAGGGAGAACTACCGTTCGCAGTCGGGCTGGGTCTTTACCTTAAATGGAGGAGCAGTGACCTGGAAGAGTTCCAAGCAAGAGACCGTAGCTGATTCAACGTGCAAATCAGAGTACATTGCAGCGAGCGAAGCGTCGAAGGAGGCAATATGGCTAAAGAACTTCATCGGTGATCTTGGAGTCGTAACTGCCATAAAGGAGCCCATGGAGGTTTTCTGTGATAACGAAGGTGCGGATGCCTTAACCAAGGAACCGAGGGATCATGGTAGATCAAGACATATCGACAGAAAATATCACTTCATCAGACATCGTGTAGAAGAAGGACAACTCGTAGTGAAGAGGATATCATCAGAAGATAACTCAGCAGATCCGCTTATGAAGGGACTGAGTAGGGTTAAGCACTTGCAGCATGCTAGGAGTATTGGGCTGAAGGATGATATTAGCATAGATTAGATAGTATTAGATAGTATTAGAAACGTGTAATAGATAAATGTAATTGACATTTGATGATTAATTAAAGGAGTTTTATTTATGAGTAATGATACTATCTTATGTTAATTGTTTAGCTATTGTTTCACTTTGCATGTTTTGACTTCCAGAATAATTGAGTCTATTAGGAATAATCGAATTATTCAAATGGTCCACAATCGTTCATATGTTGGGAGTAGATATGAAAGAAGATTGTCATGAATTGGTGTGTAGAGTGTCTAAATGGTGTTAGACATAGCAAAGGATTGCTGCAACGTTCATGAGTGCTTATGAACTAGTTTTGAGCATTGGAATAAACCCGCGCTTGCTGGAATCACCTTATGGAATACGATATAAAAGGTGATCGCAAGACGATAATATCATATAGTCTTAAAACCTAGATATATGGTTTATTATTTGTTAATTGATTGTACATTGATAATACGAAAACGCATCAGTAACTTGGTGTTATAAAACGTATTGTTGTGTATAGTTGGTTAAAGAATAAGTAAATGCATATAAGTCGAAGTTTATCTGTAAATTTTATCTAAGAAGGTAAAAGCGATATCTCGGCCGCTCGATGATTTGATTTGACTTATGTGCCGGGCCCGGTCAGAACTGAATTGATGTGTTCGATTAAGTTCTATGTCAAATAAATCAGAGATCGAGAAACCTAAATGCATGACTAACCATTCCATAGGATTGTCAGCATGATATCTAACACAGGACTGTACGATCCCTTATCTAAAGGACAAGATTGATTAGATCAGAGTTGACAGCGTCTTTGAGAGCTATGATTGCAAACCGAATTGTACTTGTATAGTTACTAGACTTATCCAAGTGGGAGACTGTTGGAATAGTGTCTAAGGCTGCAACTATATTAGGCAAGTATTTGATCCGGTTGTGCATGGTCCTTTTGGGTTGCCTTCACCATAGCAACTTGATAGGATGATTTATTAAGAGAGAGTAAATATTATTAATATATTATGTGAATAACATAATGAATAATATATTATTATTTGATTAATATAAGTCATAGAATTAATTAGAATTAATTTGGTGACTTAAAGAGATTAATTAAATAAAGGGGTATAAACTGTCAATTGTTTGATAGTTAAGCTTTAGACTGTAAATCCATTTGGATATGGTATGGACGAATTCCAAGAGGTTTAGGATAGCTAAAATCGTCCATATGATTATCTTAGGAATGAATTTGGATAGCCTTAAGAGAAGATTATCCAATTAGGGTTTAGGTTGTAACCCTTAAGGAGTCTACAAGTATAAATAGACCCCATGACATAGGGAATTCGAGACTTCTGAAAAAGTAAGGAACCTCTGTTCGAATTCCTCCCCTCTCCTCTCTCCTAAATCATTCTTGTTGCTATTGGTGTTTGTAAGCCATTAGAGGAGTGACACTTGTGACTCTAGAAGCTCCAAGACCTCAAGATCAACAAGGAACTCAAAGGTATGATTCTAGATCTGTTTCAATGTTGTTATTTAGCCTAATTAGTCATTAGAAGACTTGGATTCAATGCATGTTTATTAGAAAGCCTAGATCCAAGCATTAGGGTTTTGCATGCGCACATAGGAAAGTTCTTATGGCTAAAACCCATCAGAATTATCCCCAGAAGTTTGCTGAACATTAGCGTGTTTTCAAAGATGGTATTTTATCTAGGAGACATCTGAGGCTTGCAACATTAAACACGGATCCTCCCCAGTTTCATTTGAAGTTAGAATTATTCCTAGTTAATTCTTAAAGAGGGATCCTCATCATTTTGCTAAATAAAAGCTCAACAAGGACCTTTCATGATATATACCTAAAGTAAGGATCCTTCCATATGTAAACTCACAAAGTATGCCTAATTCAAGGGATCGTGGACCCTAAGGAGCACCAGGCTATATCTATCCCTTAAAATCAAATTTTCTATGCAATGTTTGAAGTTTTATTATCTCAAAAAGATGTTAACTATTTTAAGATCTCAATTTGATGACTAACTGTTTTTAGGTTATTCAGAGTTCTTATAAGATATAAACTTTCTAGGATATTGATTACACAGGGATCCCTAGAAATCCTATTGTTGCAACCATACAAATTAACCATGCAAATAGAGGAGTATAAAACAACCATATATAACAGAAGAAGTTGTACATCAATTCCATGAAAAATAAAAATTGTTTTGTATAAAATCATGTTAAATGTTTTTGTCCAACATTCCTAGACTGTGGTTTGGTCATCATTGACTCAGGTCTTCTCCTCCTCATTCTCCTTTGGCTTCTGAACTTTAGGATCCTCACTACTGTTGATAAGTTCACCCTTTAATTTAGCAAGGGTTGCATGCCACCAAACCAGATTCTAGGATTCTGCATTGGCTATACCTTAATCTAATTTGATCTTGGCTTCCCAAACAGCCATGACGGCGTTCGCCTTCACTTCGGTGATCACATCCACCTTCTCTACATCGTGATCCTCCTCTTTCTCGGCCTTCTCTTTGCTTAAAAGTTCCACTTGTTTTAGGAGATCCTCTTTTGTCGTCTTGCACACATTATCTTGCTCCCTTAAAGCTAGCTCAACCTTTTCAGTCCGGATCCTAAGGTCTATGCAGACATGATCAAATACCTGGAAAAAAAGTGACATCTGAAAGAGTGAAAGGAATATCATAAGGAACCAGAGTAACACTAACACTTACAAATTGAGAAAAGGAAACCAAATTATGGAGTGCATCGTCGACTCCAAGATTTTCCAAGATCAAGCTCATAGCTTCGAAAGTTTCCTCTTCCGGGATCTTGACGTCTTCATAGTCAAATCGATATGGGCCTTTTTTGTGGAAAAGGAGGAGCTAATCTTTTCTTTCATCACAAGATACTGGCCACTTGACATGGCCTTATCAAGGTCAGAAAAAGAGAAATATAGCATTGGGGCGTGTGGCTTTGGACCCTGGGAAAACCAAAGAAATCTTTAAAATTTCTCAAGACGAGAGATGAAAGTACTTAAGGATCCTTAACAATATCCATAGGGATGATATGGGTTGAGATTTCTTGATGATTGGAAGGATCAACATTGAATGTCCTGTCAATCTCGGGAAAAGCAAGAAAGTTCTTTATCCTATCTTCGGTGTCTTCAACAGGGGAGAATTAACTCGTCAAACTTGACAGCTACAAAGGTCAAACAAAATAACAAGTGTGAATATTAGGATCCTCAATAAAAATATAAGAAATCCTACCATTTTTAACCTAGGATTGAGGTAAAAGATTTCCACTCGGAATTGAGTCATGTTTCACAACAAAGTGTCTTCCTTTCCACGCACCATCGTTATGCTTGGATTTGAATACAAGAGGTCATCCATCGGTTTGACTTTCAAAAAGAAACGGGAATTCCAAAAGGTCAAAAGGTTTTAAACATAAGCTAATTTGTTTAGATCAATGTTGAGACCCATGGAGTGGTACAAAGATAATTCTGGGTGTATGAAATATTAGTAATTCGAAAAATTCAGAGATCATTTCGGAAAAAAGGATAAGTAAGGCCTAAGGTAAAAGGGTACTCAGGAAAACAAACCCAAACAGGAGAAATAAAATCAGGTTGGATCCTAACACACAATGATGTACTCATGGATATTTTAAAATGCCCTATATTTGATTATCAGTTGTTGTGAATTGAAGTATTTAAAAGGAGTTGCTTGCTATAAAGTAATACAATGCACCACCACTAAGTGAATTAGCCAAGTAAGTGTGTTATCAATAGTTCTAGAGTTCCACAATTATTGACACCGCATCTATATAGGGTATAAGCAGAAAAAACTTTGAACTTGATCATGTATTGTGATAAAAACGTAAAAGCACTCTAAAGATGAGAAGAAATAGGAGAAAATAAATGCATGAATATGATCCTAAAAACCAAAATTAAAAGGTAAAACCAAATGAGAAATTTAAGATGTTTTTGTGATTTTATATTTTGTGTTTTTAAAAATTTTTGTTTTTTAAGTTTTTATTTTTTATCCAATGTAATGAATGTTTTTTTTAATGAATGGAATGCAATGCAATGAGTCTCCCACCCCAAGCTTAAAATAATGCATCGTCCTCGATGTTTAGGAAGAGAGTGAGATAAATTAATGAGGAGGATTTTAAGGTGAGTATTGGGGATATGGTGGAGGATATTGGGATGGGCATGGTGGAGGGTATTGTTTTGGATGTTGAGAGTGGTATGGTGGTCGTGCTCGTTGACCACCCAAGCAAAGTACTTGATGCATGTCAGTCATAAGCGTGTCTATATGTTGGTTGTATGCTTGTTGGATTTATCTAAAGGAATAAAATGCTTTTATTAACTTCACCATCTCAGTATTTATCTTGCAAGCACTGTTATAAGGGTCAAAATAGTCATGATGCAAACACCTATAATCAGTATGTAACCACTGAAACTCTTGCATTTACATGTCATGGTAGGGATACATGAAAGGCTCTTGCTATAATAGCGATTCAATATTAGGAATGTAACATCCCAAGGTTCATGTGCAACTATTCAACCCCCCCTTCATTTCTCTTGTGGTCAAGTTTAGCTCTTTATTGGAAAATGTGGCAAATGAGTACGCTGGGCGTACTCATGCACTTTATTTGGACGCGGAGTCGCCAAGGTATGCTGGGCGTACCCAGAATTACGCCGGGCGTACCCGGCCCAGGTGTAAAACCCTAATCTGGCTTGTGCACTATTTAAAGGGCGCTAACGCTCATTTCTCAGCGTCCATATCAGTGATTGAAACCCTAAGAGAGAGCCTCCCATCGTTCTTGGTGTGTGTGAGTGTTATTGGAGCTAATTGTGTATTGGTGGCTTAGTGATGAAGAAGGAAAGCAGGTTTTGGAGGCTAAAGCTTGAAGTGAAAGCTTGGATCTGAGATCTACAGAGAAAGGGGCTACACTTAGAGGTATAAAGTTCAAAACTTTTCCTATCCTTTTTGGTTTATTGTTGCATGTGTCATTTCTAGGGATAAAAACCCCAAAGGTGGATACCTTATGAGTGTGAGGTGCTCCATGGTCCATGATATGTCCCTTTTCAGTGGTATTAGTGGTTTAGATCCGTAAAGTTTCCATCTTGGTTGTTGGTATGAGGTCATGCTTGAGTAATAAGCCTTTTAGAGTTAGAGAATGGAATATTATGGCAGTTGGTGGCTTATTCAGCAATGTAAAGCCTTAAAGTCATGAACTTTATGGATTAAGAGGATTAGAAGTGGTCAGATCTAGAAGTTGGACGTGGGTCTTAACTTTTTAAGACCTCAAGAGCTAAAGGGATGAAGCAGGGGAGTACGCCGAGCGTAATCCCAATACGCGCCGCGTACTGGGTGGCATTCCCCGATTCTGAGAGGCAGCCGGGTACGCTCAGCGTACACATCTGGTACGCACAACGTAACCCGGAAAGTTGACTTTTGGTTGACTTTTAGGGTATGGTCTATAGTGGGGCCTTTTGAGTTATGAGAGGGGTAAAATGGTCTTTTACCCTTCTGAGAGTGTCATAAGAGGACACAATCTAGCCTTTGAGAGTTATATTAAATAAGGTACTTATTTCATGTGATTAGGAGGAGGCTAGACCAGAGTTTTACCGAGTCAGAGATTTACCGAGCTACCGGAGGTGAGTCTTCTCACTATACTTTACCTACAGTGGTAACAGATTTATGTGTTAGAGATATTTTATGCTATCTATGTGAAGTGTGGCACTGCATTATTTCTATGTGATTTATGATGTGTGTATATCAGAGTTAGGACCGGAAGGTCCACAGAGCTTGGACCAGAGGGTCCGCAGAGTTAGGGCCCAAGGGCCCACAGAGTTATAGCCTCGAGTGGCTAATATGTGCTATATGTGGTATTTTTAGAATTACGTGCCAGTGTATTCGTATGCTATATATGTGTTGAGATTTATTGTGATATGTGATATGCATGATTCAGGGTTATCATAGTTAGGGCCTTTGGGTCCATAGGGTCAGGGTTAGAGGGCCCATAGAGAGTTGGGACTGGAGGGTCCCACTGAGACACATGGACCAGAGGATCAACAGAGATTATAGCCCCGAGTGGCTAATAGAGTGGTATGTTGGGGAACTCACTAAGCTCCGTGCTTACAGTGTTTGTGTTATGTGTTTCAGGTTTTCTCAAGATGACGGGACGGCACCGGCTCGATAGTACACACCAGAGGAAGCGTTTGTTTTGAGGATCCTGGTTTATTAATTGAATGAACAAAATAGTCATGTATTGTAACTTAAACAAAAGAACGGGATTTTTATGAAAAGTGATAAAGAGATAAGCGATTTTAAATGAAAATTTTGTTTTCAAAATTTCGGTGTTAAAAGGAATATGAGCATCAGGAATATGCTCATCGGCATCAGACTTAGAATCTGACTCGGGAATTGTGGCACCTAAATTGGATGTAAGATGTCATTCAATATTGGAGAGTGGTTAGTGAAAGATAGTGTAACGCCCGTAGATCAGAGCTAGTCAATTTAGAGACAATAAGCGTCAAAAATGACTTTTTGATGGAAGATTATTTAGAAGGATTAATCTTAACCAAGTTGTAGTAGATGTCACGAGGTTTCCGTGCATATAAAGAACGCCAAAATCCGAGTTATAATGAAGAAGTTATGACCTGTCGAAATTTCGCGACAGAACCGGCACGACACAGCGCGACGTAAAAAGTGAATTTACGTTGGAGCGATATTTAGCCTTAGCGATCTAAACGAGAACCGAAGATCTTGTTGTTAGTAGCGAAACGACGAAAAGTTAGGCGAGAACGGACGTCAAACGAAGAAGTTATGAATTTATAACGAAGTTTTTCTGTCGCGGCCTATTAAAAATAAATAATAAAAATAAAGTCGAAATTAGCCGAGGGAGTCTAAACGAAATTTGTAGAGCGTAGTCTCACCTTCGCGTGGATATAAAGAACGTCGAAAACGGAGTTCCTATGAAGAAGATATGAATTTCCGAAGTTTATTAATCATTTTGTATTTAAATTTAAATGGAAATTCGGAAGCATTATCCGAAGCGAGTCACCGGTCTGATCCGAGGTACGCCCCGTGTACTCTGAAGGTGTCGACATCGCAGCAAGTGGCTTCGGATACGTAAGCAGTGACGTTTCTCGGACCTGTACGCCCCGCGTATGTGCGAGACTCAGCCCTTATAAAAGGCTTGCGAGGGCAGCCGAGAGTTTTGTTCATTTCTTATCTTCTCTCTCCCGTTTTGCATCGTTTTGCGTGCCAGAAATACCCTGAAGCCCCGGTATTATTCTCGAGCCCCGAGGCAAGTCCCGAGATCCCGAAGATCCCGAGAAGTGCGGTTCCCGAGTCAAAGCTCTGCCCGCGAGAAGTTCGATTTTTGTAGAGATCTTCCAGATCTGCTGAGGATTTCTACTTCTGCAAGTCGTAGTGCTGTCCGATCATCTTCTGATCAAGTGAGTGTATACTACCTTTCATAAAAACGATAATAATACAAGTATGGTTTGAGTGTATTAAGTATATTGTTGTTTATATGTGTGGGTGTGTAGTTACTTTCTTCTAACACATAAATATGAAGTATTTGCTATGAAATATGTGCTATGTGTTTATATGTTATTTGTCTATTTGAGATGGGCATGGAAATTGGAGTTTTATACATGTGTTAAATGATTTAAACTGCGTAAGTATTTATATCTACAAAATTATTGGGTAGAACATAGGTAGATGGAAATTGTTGGTGACTATGGAGTTAGCGCCTATTGTATAAACCTTGGCGACGATGTGACTTCGTGCCTATTTGATGAACCTTGGCGACTATGGAGTTAGCGCACGTTGAGTAAACCTTGGCGACTATGGAGTTAGCGCACGTTGAGTAAACTTTGGCGACTATGGAGTTAGCGCTTGTTGAGTAAACCTTGGCGACTATGGAGTTAGCGCTTGTTGAGTAAACCTTGGCGACTATGGAGTTAGCGCTTGTTAAGTGAAACTTGGGGACTATGGAGTTAGCACCAGATAACTATGGATTTAGTACTTGATAAGTAAGCTTTGGCAGTAATGGAATTCATGCCAAATTTCTTACGAATGAATGAATGAAGGATAGTTGGTTCTTAGGGTAAAACTTTAAGAAGATAATGGGGATGGGTAATTGGGTTGATTGTTTGCTGATTAAATATAATGATTATATTATTGTTGGCTGAAAACCCTATATGCTCACCAGGCTCCCAAGCCTGACCCACTCAGTTTTCTTTTCATTACAGGTAATGGCACAAGGGTATAAGTTGGTGGACTTGACGAGAGATTTTGGGATTATAGATCAGTAGTTATAAATAACTATTGTAAGATCTATTTTATATTGTTTATGCTTTTGGTCTGTAACGAACATGACATCCCGAGGTTTTATTATTTAATGAAAATACATTCTTTTCGAGAAATGTTTTGATCAATGGTTATCATATTTTATTTTGGGAACAAATTCCGCAACCGTTTTCTTTAAACGATCACTCTGATTTATAAAAGAAAACATAAACAAATCGGTCTTTTCTGGCCGTGAAATTGGGGATGTCACAGATAGAAGTTTGCAATTTCGACTATCAATGCAAAGATAATCCTCAGCCTCAACCTTCCAGTAAACATCATGCTCATCCACCTGCAACATTTACGTATTGTGGAACACATTGGTGGTTAATCAACTTTCACCCAGAATAACATCAAAAATAGTGGGAAATTAGATTCCTAAAGCAGGATGTTTTATAAATAATCCATTGTCCAAAGTCAGGACGCATACAAGATTGTGAACTGAAAACCATACCAACTCTAACTCTTTTTGACCGACCTTGTTGAACTCTTCTTGTGGAAATATGATGGAAGTAAGTATGGGGTGGACAACTTTTTAATACAGGATGTATAACACTCAAGGCTTTGGCTGAGCAAGAATTGTATTCGAGTCTTGAAATTCTCCTCTCAAAATTATCATGGTTATAAGCGAATTATGCATTCATCCTCCTCAATGGACCATATGTGTTAATGGTCAAGGAGCCTCACAAATTTGGTTATAGTAAATTTGGTAATGTAGGTTGAAAGCACAAAATGATAAGAACTTGGTGTAACAATTGAAGTTAACCGAAGATAAGAATTCCAAATTGGGTTGCACATGACCTACATCATCAATAGAGAGATTACCTTCCCACCAAATATTTCGTAGGAGTGTGCGTACTCCATTATAAATATGTAGGGACCCGAAGGTAGGAATGTCCGCAAATGTTTGAGCAACCTAACTTCTACCTCCTAGAGAATGGTAACAACTTTCTTGGGCGGGTGTAGAAAATTCTACACCAATTTGATTTTGGACAGGCAAGTTTTATAGATTTGGAGCATTACTTAAGGATGGAACAAGTCTAGGACATTTGGGATTATATCTTACGGTATTTCTATGGGATGAAATGGACATTTTGGAGTGTTAAGATAGAAATCTGAAGGACAAAACACAACCAAATGGATGGATAAAGAACAACCAACAATCAAGAACACATAAAACACTAAAAAATTCAAACTTTTATGAATAATATAAGTTAAGTGAAATTGGAAAGTGAATACCAGATTTTTGTAGTTTCCACTCCAGATGCTTGAAATCACTTCTTTTATGCTTCCCCAAGCTTAATCGACAAACAATTTCCGAAATTAGCACAAAATTTTTGGCCCCAAAATTTATAGGGTTCTTCAAAAATTCGAAAATCTCCATGGAAGGAACTCCATTGCATGTTGGGGAAGAAGGAGCAAGATAAAGAGTAACAAAAACATACCTTTTTGTCTTAGTTTGGAGCAAATTGAAGTGAAAATCATGAATGTGTGTGTATATGTTTTTTTTCTTGCATCGGAAGTAGTGATAGAGTGGTAGAGTCTCACGGGTTGAAGAACAAAAGAAGGGAAAAATTAAAAAAAAATCATTTAAGTAAAAAGCTATAAAATTCCAAAATTCATACCCATAGGTGTCGAACGGTATACAGGGCCATTCCACGGGCGTTATTCAATTTTTTATGCATCTGAAATCTCGATCCATGGTTGTGGAATCTTTAGAATAACCATTCCACGACCGTGGAACATCCTGATAAGAACTCCATATTTTTTTTTCGATTTCATTTCCACATACTTCTAAACCCCACAAAAATCATTTTTAGAGTCCCTTGATTATTCTAATCACTTTGTAACATAAAAATATGAAATAAATTGTCACTAGGAAACTTTCACAATAAAAATGACAAAAATATCCCTGAGTTGCCTCTCAGGTTGCTGCCCTTGTTTAAAAGTCATTGGCTCGACATGGAGCCTAATGATTTGTCCAATATGGTACTTTGCATCCTTTACTTCCTCCACTTCATCGTTCTTGACTTCAAATCCTTCATAAAAAGGCTTCAAACAATGATCATTTACATTAAAAGTCTTCTCGATATTTTTCACTTACAATCTCTGTTGCACCATGCTCAAAAACATTAGTAACAACAAATGATCCCACCCAACATGGCCTTAATTTACCAGGAATTAACTTAAAACGAGAGTGGTAAAGCAAGACCTTTTGGCCTTTAATGAATACCTTTCGAGATGAAGCTCTTGTATGTCAGGCTTCCATTTGTTTCTTGATTCATCTATGTCCATATTAAATTGTTTGACCGCCCAATATGCTTTATGTTCCAGTTCAATGGATAATCAAGACGGTTTGCCAAAACTAGTGCGGTATGGAGACATCCCAATTAGAGTTTTGAATGCAGTGTGGTATGCTCACAAAGCATCATCGAGACGATGACTCTAATATTTCCTTTTTTTATTCACTATCTTCTCTAAAATGCTCTTGATTTGTCGATTGCTTACTTCAGCTTTTCCATTCGTCTGTGGGTGAAATGTTGTGGAAACCTTGTGAGTCACTCCATATTTCTTCAAAACACTTCAGAGTATACGATTACAAAAGTGTGAACCACGATCACTAATTGAGTGTCTTGGGGCACCAAATCTAGAAAAGATGTTAGCCTTCCCAAAATCTATAACAACTTTTGAATCATTAGTACGAGTGGCTTTAGCTTCCACCCACTTAGAGAGATAATTCACATCCAAAAAATCTAAGTAAAACGTGAAGAAGATGGAAATTGACCCACAAAATCAATTCCCCACACATCAAAAAATTCACAAATTAAAATGGGGTTAAGGGGAATATGGTTCTTTGAGCTTAAAGAACCTATCTTTTGACACTTATCATAGTTTGCACAAAAAAACATAAGAGTCATGGAAGATACTTGGCCAGTAAAATCCACTATCTAAAACAATTTTTTTTGTAGTTGTTTGAGGACCAAAATGCTATCCACATGCATAAGAGTGACAAACTTCTAAGATAAAGATATCTCATGTTGTTTAAGACATCGTCTGATCATTTGGTCAGCATAATATTTCCACAAGTATGGTTCATCCCATACATACCTCTTGGCTTGCTTCTTAATCTTGTCTGTTTGCCATCGAGTCCAATTTGGTGGAAATTTTAGGACAATGTAGTTGACAGTATCGGCACGCCATGGGGAAACTTCTACTGAAAACAAATGCTCATTTATTATGTGTCGCTGATAGGATTCGGGTCAACTAGAGAGACAATCCTACTAAGACGATCAACCATAATATTTTCTTTTTTTTACCTCTCTAGTCCTTGATTTCAATGTCAAATTCTTTTAAGAACAAAATCCCTCGGATGAGTCTAGGCTTCAAATCCTTTTTGAAAGTACGTACTGTTTTGGTCGAAAATTGATCAAGTGTAATTCAACAAAATTTTATCAAAGTTTGTGCTGTTAGAATAATGCAAATACAGAGTAATGATCAAAGTGAGACAAGCGAGTTACAAGGAAAGCCCTTGTGTAACAACCTATTTTGGATCATCCGTGATTAGGGTTCGTGGGCTGCAACCTGTGCATGAGGAAGTCTCAGGGTTACGACGAGTTGCTAGAAGCGTAGGGAATCTCGTCACCTATCCATGTATATGAGGTTCATTGGAAACGAAGTTATATCGAGGAAGCAATGGAAGTTTGAAGTTTTAACAGGATAAATCCCTTATTTGAGAAAGGTTGTAATTGAGTACGTTAGGCGTACGTGTGTGTACACTTAGCGTACTCATGTGTTTGAATTTAAAGCGCAACCACCTAGTACGCTAGGTGTACCATAGGGTACGCTGGGCGTACTAGGCACTGAATGAAAAACCCTAGTTGAGGGGTGTCCCTATATAAAGAATGAGATGGCCTCATTCATGGCCACCATCCTCATATTGCAAACTCTCTTAAACCCCAAACCTTCGTTCATGGAGCTTGTGAGTGCATTTGAGAGCCTTTGGGTGTTTTTGTGTGTTCTTGGAGTGAAGAAGAAGCTTTGGAGAAGAAGGAGTGAGAGTCCAGGCCCTTGGATCTAAGCATATCTATGTTGGGAGCATCATATAGAGGTATAAAGCTTCAACTTTTAACACTCTTTTGATTTGTGCATCATAGTAGAGTATTTTATGGTTTTGTCCTAAAAGTTGGAGACTTTTTGAGATATTGAGCTCCAGATACTTTGATCGACCCCTTTGAGTGTATTTAGTGGAGTAATGTCATAAAAATAGAGACTTGGATGTTGGAATCAAGCCATGCATGAGATATGAGAATTTTGTGAAAGAAGATTGAGAGTTTTGTGTGTTTGTGACCTTATCAGCCATGCCAAGGCTTAAAATCATTGAATTTATGGAGTAAGAGCTATTAGGGACTCTAGATCGGTGATATGAGACAATGTGTTAACGGAATAAGACCATTTGAGTTGAAAGCTTGAATCTGGGAAATACGTTGAGCGTAATTTCAGTACGCCCCTCGTACTGACCAAGTGTCCCCGATGGCCAATCTGGATTCGTGAGTACGCTGAGCGTACCAAGGGAGGTACACCTCGCGTAACCTCACTGTGGACTTTTTGGGCTAAGTCTCATTTGGAGCCTTGATTGTTGGGCTTGGAGTTGGGCTTGTTGCAATAGAGTTTTGGATAAGAGGAATATATATATATATATATATATATATATATATATATATATATATATATATATATATATATATATATATGTGTGTGTGTGTGTGTGTGTGAGTGTGTGTGTGCTTTGGGCCCTTGAGTTGGGCTTGCCATTTAAATTTGAGAGTTGGGCCTCGGAAGAGCCCATTTATTATTGGTCCTTGGTGTGCCCCATGGGTTTTAGGTTATTGACGGCCTAATTAGTGGACAACCTTTAGACCTAATGAGTGATAGTTTGGATTTAGTTCCAAATTGGGTTAATTGTGGGTTTGGCTCAGAGATAAAGGCCAATGCGCAACATCAACATCTATAGGGGCTATTCATCATCCGAGGTGAGTCTTCTCGCTATACTTTACCTAGAGTGGTAAATCTTGTGTGACCGGAGGGTCTTATGTGTTTATATTGAGTACTGTGATATCCTGCATTATTTCTATGTGATTTATGCAATGTATTATTCTGTGCTTTCTGAGTTAGGACCGGAGGGTCCACCCGAGTTGTGGGAGCGGAGGGTCCCACTGAGACACATTGAAAGTGGGGTCTTTTTGTGTTATAGCCTTGAGTGGCTAATGAGCTGTGTGTGGTATTTTGCGGAACTCAGTAAGCTTCGTGCTTAGCGTGTTATGTGATATGTGTTTCAGGTTTTCTCAAGATCGCGGGAAGGCACCAGCTTGATTGTAGACACCAGAGAAAGAGTTATGTTTTAAGGATCCTGGATTATTAATTAAACAATTATGGAGTTCCATTTTGTAATTTAAATCAATGAGATTTTAGTGAAATGTGTTATGAGAAATATGTAATTTTAAAATGATTTTTTTTTTGAAATTTTGAGGTGTTACAAGTTGGTATCAGAGCCTTGGTTTGAGGGATTCGGATGCACCTTCGGGTATGTCTGGACTCAAACTAGGGATTTGAGAAAACATTTCAAAATAAATGATTTTTCTAAAGCGAGCAAGAGTTTCTAAGAGAAAACGTGAAGGAGCAGTGTGTACAATCAGCCAGAGCCCGAACGGTGATTTCCCAAAATACCTTTACTTATATGTGTTATGACTTATTATTGAGATATTAGTGATGCATGCTAAAAGATAGGCTAGGTATTTCATATATTATGGCTAGAGTTGCCTGATTTATGATGCCTTAGCATAGGAATTGTTGTTATTTGTGATGTGCTTTGAGTATGTGCGGAGCAAGAGTATCCAACATGAATGTTTTAGAGAGAGCTTTGAGTAGAGGACTAATCTAGGAGAGATACCTAGATGAGCATTGGAGAAGCCTACTGAGGGAGTAGTTAGATACCTGCGAGAGGTAGGGTTTCGTGAGTTTGGTGATACCTTTTGAGTGTCATTAGAGAAAATAGAGTTGTAACCCAGAGTGGGTTTTCATGCTGGTGGAGATTATTTGATACTTGAATGCTGCTTGCTTCGTGCTTTGTGGAACTCTTGATGATGGCAGTCAGCTACTAAGTGAATATGACAATATTCAGCAGGTAGATGGCAAGCATCATAAGGAGTTCTTCAGCAGCTGATTGCAGAGAAGTGTGAGAACCTAGGAAGAGCCTAGGGAGTGACTTTAGTTAGATGAGTATGTTGATAGAGGAGAGTATTCGCTTGGGAGTGACCAGGTTTAACGAGATTGATGATCGAGAAGGTTGAGCAGCTACTTAGGAAATCTGGGACGATCCGTGTGGACATTTTAGGTAGATGAGGCAGGTAGTATGGGCCCGTACTACTGAAAGCGGAGGACCTTTACTTAAAACAAGGAGAATTCTAGAGGTTATAAGTAGTAGATTGAGAGGAGATACCATGGTTCGGGTACAATGATTCATAGCAGATTGAGAGGTGATCACATGGTTCGAGTACCATATTTTTGGCGGTTAGTGCTTCTGGCTTTACCAGTTATCCTGTTGTGATTGATTAGACTGAGATCAGATGTGATGGAGTCTGGGGGCAAAGGGACATGTCGAACGAGTTTCAATGGAGCATACCCAGAGAGGGAAATCGAGTTAGTTTCCGAGAGATTTTTGGTGAGATGCCAGTTGGAGTTGCAAGACTCAAAGATGAGTAGAGACGATGCTTATTGGAGGATCATGGTCTGAGTTGAGCAATCGGCTATTAGATGAGGCGTCACCTTCTGTGGAAAGAGTTGCACTGTCCCCGTTCCCTGGGAGAAGCAAAAGAGATGGTGAGCTTCCGGTTTCAGAGTTTGTAGGTAAACCTCATGGGGTAGCATAGGGTTGCAACCTTTTCATCAGAGTATTTTGGGTCGTATGTTTTCTACGAGGTATTTCTTATACCATGAGAGAGTCATTTGTGGGTCTAAGACGGAAGAGAACAAGGAGGTGCCTTATTGAGGTAGGCATACTTTTAACGGCAGTTTCAGGTGGTTAAGAGGAGTATATCATGGCGGTAGCCCTCGTTGTCTATGTTGTGTATCGACTGTGAGAGTGGGTTCTCTTGCTTTTTTGATGATTCCCTGTGATGGTAGGCTGGTCGAGGAGTCAGAGACGAAATGCATGATAGTGCATTATTTCTGGACCGAGAGTCAGGACAAATTTGGAACAGTTGGGGTATCCGGTGGTATATTGCTATGAGGCTTCGAGATGGCTAGAGGCAATCACGTTGGGAGGATTCTGAGATTTTTGACTGAGTTACGGGATATTTGGAGTTGCTTGGTTCCATCGGGAAGATCATTGAAGTGATTATGTGGTATGTTCCTAGAGTCAAGTGTGATATACCTGGTGAAATAGTCTATGGAGTAGATTGTTGGTATGCCAATTGGTGACAGTTCGAACCCTGAGTAGGGGAGAACTGAGTATTCTGTTGAGAGGATTAGCGATCCGTTCAAGTGCGGTTAGTGAACTGGTTATGGAGATCTGTAGTGCGGACACATGAGACATGGGTTATTGGTGGATGAGGCAAGGTGCAAGGCGGGATGATGTATGAGTATGTGCTTATGGAAGGATGAGTAAATCCACAACAGGTGGCCGTTGGTCAGAGAATTTATTATGGATAGGGATTTTTCGGGTTTGCAAATGTTGAGTTCGAGGCGGTCGGGTCGCTGAGTTTAGGGTGCAATAGCTGACATTTTTGGGTATAGGTATAGATTGTGATCTGTACTCCAGGAGGGGTAGCAATTGATATGTCAACCAATTTCACAGTCGGTATGAGTAGTTCGAATGGGCGGTGATCAGTAGAGGGTGGAGCTTTAGATTTACGTCAACGTGTTTTCAGTCGTTAACGATTCCTCCATGTTTCAATTTGTGAGATAGGAGTATTTCGAGGTTTCGAGTTGCATAAATGGTAGATCAGTGGTTGAGACAAGTCATCGTGAGATGTTGTGATGGTGTACCGAGGTGCCAGGTATGGTGTCCTAATTTTTGTTCATGTTGAGACTCGAGTTGTGGGATGGCGAGTGGAGTACCGAGAGACTTTTGTTCCAGTGGGAACCCATCAGTTAAGTGTCACCCGAGTGGGACTTTCTAAGCTCAGAAAAGTGCCTTGCCTACAAGAACTTACATCAGAAGTGGTGGTGCGTAAGCTGGGTGGGTGTAAGCACCTATCTATGTTGAGATGCGGAGCATGAGTTGGTAAACTTAGTGTAGTGATGGCTTGATGATGAGATTATGGGGTGATAAGAGAGCAAGTGGATCCGAGTGGAAGTAAGCGCTTGGGATTATCAGGAAAACCATGGAGTGGGCCCATGGTGAGTCAGTGCGCGAGAGAGTGTTGTAAGACTACGGGGAGCCATAGCATCCATGAGTCAGTGAGAGAGCGTCGTGATACTGTGGGGAGCTGTAGTATTCACTGGTTAGCGAGAGAATGCCGCGATACTGCGGGGAGCCGTAGTACTTACTAGTTAGTGAGGGAGTGTCGTGATACTGCAGGGAGCCGTAGTATTCACTGGTTAGCAAGAGAGTGTTGTGATACTGCGGGGAGCAGTAGTACTCACTAGTCAGCGAGGGAGCGTCGTGGTACTACAGGGAATCGTAGTATTCACTGGTTATCAAGAGAGTGTTGTGATACTGCGGGGAGCCATGACATTCATGAGTTAGTGAGGGGGTGTTGTAGGACTATGCGGGGGACTGTAGCACTTAGTAGTCGATAAAAGTGAATACTATTTTGTCGGTAGCTGTAGTATTCACTAGTCAGAGTATGATGCAAAGGAGTTCTTAGGATTGGGTAGCCTTACCACTTGATTCTTCTAGAACCTGGTTACCGAACCAGGGGTGAGATTGGGGTCTCCATAACGGTCGAGGATTGTTGTATCCCTGGTTGAGGAGGTATTATCGTAATCGGAAGGAATTGAAGAGATGTTGTGTGCATAAATTCGCGAATCACGAGTTCGGGTTGAGTATCAGATTGGAGATGAGTGGTTCCAATTCTTCTGTGGAATCAAACTCTCGAGTTGAGTTTGGGACAATTCGTGTATTGAGTAGGCGATATGAGGTTCCAGATTCATAGAAGGGTTTCATTTTGAGGGGTAATGATCGCCATCTGATGTCTCAGACTGGAGTGGGTCAGTTTCATTGGTGTGGGCAGAACTTCGAGATGCATAGAACCAGTAGGTGATAGACGACAGAGTTCGGAGGTGAGACGAATTTAGATGGGTTTGTAGTATTCGCTTGGGGTAAAGCGAACTTCCTGACTTGTGTATCACAATGAGCAGAGATAGTTATTGTGAGAAGGAAGCCGGTAGTCGTTTTATTGGGTGTGTAGTGGGTAACCTTTGGAGGTTCAACTACTGGGTCGGAGTTGACTTGGTGCTCAGTGTTGGAAGGGACATTTGAGACGAATTGGGGCTTATGATTAAGGGTGTCAGAGGATTGTTCCGAGCTGGCTTGACCACTTCCTTGTCTGAAAACAGAGTTTTGAGGATCATTCCTTCAGAAGAGTTCTGATAGATGTTCAAGTGGTGGGTTATTAATGGGATATGACCTCTCTATTCCTTTTGAGTTGCAATTAGGATTGATTAGAGAATCAGGTTTGGTAGAGTGTGCTTAGAGTCTATTATTCGATGAGCGATTAACATGATGATATTTTGCGAGGGTAGTCTGACAAAGAGACATACCACTAGAGTTTCCAAGTTCTGGAGAGTTAGATCGAGTACCGTAACGGCAGAAGGGTCTGTCCTTCTTCTGGGTCGGGAGTTCCTATTGGGTTCAGGTGCTTTTGGAATAGATTGTTTTATGATATGAGGTCCTTTTGGTGGCGCTTCTCGGGTGTGGGTTTGATCTATGTGTTGATAAGGAGCGATTTCGAGGGCGAAATCTAATTCAAGCGGGGGAGAATTGTAACATCCTCTTTCGGATCATCCGTGGTTAGGGTTCATGGGCTGCAACCCGGACATAAGGAAGTCTCGGGGTTGCGACGAGTTGCTGGAAGCGTAGGGTATCTCGTCACCTTTCCGTGGATATGAGGTTCATTGGAAACAAAGTTATATCGAGGAAGCAATGGAAGTTTGAAGTTTTGGCAGGATAAATCCCTTATTTGAGAAAGGTGGCACCTGAGTATGTTAGGCGTACATGTGTGTACGCTTAGCGTAATCATGTGCTTGATTTTTAAGCGGAGCCACCTAGTATGTTGGGTGTGCCATAGGGTACGCTAGGCGTACAAGGCACTGAATGAAAAACCCTAGTTGAGGGGTGTCCCTATATAAAGAATGAGATGACCTCATTCCTGGCCACCATCCTCAGATTGCAAACCCTCTTAAACCCCAAACCTTCGCTCATGGAGCTTGTGAGTGCATTTGAGAGCCTTTGAGTGTTTTTGTGTGTTCTTGGAGTGAAGAAGAAGCTTTGGAGAAGAAGGAGTGAGAGTCCAGGCCCTTGGATCTAAGCATATCTATGTTGGGAGCATCATATAGATGTATAAAGCTTCAAGCTTTCTCACTCTTTTGATTTGTGCATCATAGTAGAGTATTTTAGGGTTTTGTCCCAAAAGTTGGAGACTTTATGAGATATTGAGCTCCATATACTTTGATCAACCCCTCTGAGTGTATTTAGTGGTGTAATGTCATAAAAATAGAGACTTGGATGTTGGAATCAAGTTATGCATGAGATATGAGCATTTTGTGATAGAAGAGTGAGAGTTTTGTGTGTTTGTGACCTTATCAGCCATGCCAAGGCTTAAAGTCACCGACTTTACGGAGTAAGAGCCATTAGGGAGTCCAAATCTGTGATATGAGCCAATGTGTTAACGAATTAAGACCATATGAGTTGAAAGACTGAATCCGGGAAGTACGCTGAGCATAATTTCAGTACGCCCCTCGTACTGACCAAGTGTCCCCGATGGCCAATCTGGATTCGTGAGTACGCTGAGCGTACCAAGGGGGTACACCCCACGTAACCTCACTGTGGACTTTTTGGGCTAAGTCTCATTTTGGGCCTTGATTGTTGGGCCTGGAGTTGGGCTTGCTGCAATAGAGTTTTGGATCAGAGGTATATATATATATATATATATATATATATATATATATATATATGTATATATATATGTGTGTGTGTGTCTATGTGTGTGCTTTGGGTCCTTGAGTTGAGGTTGCCATTTAGATTTGTGAGTTGGACCTTAGAAGAGCCCATTTATTATTGGGCCTTGGTGAGCCCAATGGGTTTTAGGTTATTGATGGGTTGGTTTGTGGACTACCTTTAGACCTAATGAGTGAGAGTTTGGACTTAGTTCCTAACTGGGTTAATTGTAGGTTTGGACAAAGATAGAGGCCAGTGCGCTGCAACAACATTTGTAGGGGCTGTTCATCATCCGAGGTGAGTCTTCTCACTTTATCTTACCTAGAGTGGTAATTCTTGTGTGACCGGAGGGTCTTATGTGTTTATATTGAAAACTATGATATCCTGCATTATGTCTATGCGATTTATGCTGTGTATTATTATGTGCATACTGAGTTAGGACCGGAGGGTCCACCCGAGTTGTGGGACTGGAGGGTCCACCCGAGTTGTGGGACCGGAGGGTACCATTGGGACACATTGACCGGAGGATCTTATTGTTTTATAGCCTCAAGTAGTTAATGAGTTGTGTGTGGCATTTTGGAGAACTCATTAAGCTTCGTGCTTACCGTATTATGTGATATGTGTTTTAGGTTTTCTCAGGATCGCGGGAAGGCACCGGCTTGATTGTACACACCAGAGAAAGAGTTATGTTTTGAGGATCCTGGATTATTAATCAAACAATTATGGAGTTTCGATTTGTAAATTAAATCAATGAGATTTCTTTGAAATGTGTTATGAGAATTATGTGATTTTAAAATGAAAAATTTGTTTGAAAATTTATGGTGTTACACCTTGACCTTTATAGGATCTTCGATATAAAACCTTTAGAGGTGATAATGATTACTTGCCTTGTTTTTTTTTTATTGATTTTAATTTGAGATTACAAGGATGATGAAGATAATACGAGTAAAAGTGTAATAGTAGAGCTAATCGTGTGTGTAGTGTGTGATTTACAGGTGTTATTTATACTCTAAGCTAATCAACAAGATGTCTGAGATTTATGGGATCCTCATTGAACAAGTATTTGCACGTTGTTTGACTGGGTATTCCCGAGTCTTAAGCTTGGTTGAATTGATTTTCTGTTGAGAATGAGTCTTGTGTTTACTAATTTTGCACATGTGAGAAAAAGAAAAAAAGAATATAGCCGTTATAAGTGTTAGGAAATATTAGTGATAATAATCAAGATCATGAGATATGTTTAAGGATCCTAAGACTTTTGGAATATTAAGGATCCTGAATATGATTCTAGGATTCCGCCCCTAACAATTGCCCCCAAATTATATTTGTGAAATATTAAGGTGAATTTCCAAATATTTTAAAGTATATTTCCCAAAATAAAAGAGATAAGGAATTTGAATTTCAAACCCTAATTGGATAGGATTTATTCGTTTCATAAGCATCATTACGCAGTCACATCACTCTCTCTCTCTCTCTCTCTCTCTCTCTCTCTCTCTCTCTTTTGTCACTGTAAAGTCCCAAATCTAGGAACCAAACCAGTGATCAAACAATTGGATCAAGAGGATGAACAATCAAGCACAAGAACAAAGAAGAAGAAAGAATTAATCAAATAATGCACATGTATTATAGCTGAGCCACAAACACGTCAGGTACACCTTGACAATACACACATACACCGTGAACACTTTCTGAAAACATCACCGACACAATCTGACAAACTTCTATTTATAGGGACAAACCAACCACAATTAAGGTTCACGGGCGTGAACAGGTTCACGACCGTGAACACCTACATGGCTATAAACACACAAAAGCAACAAAACCAAAACCCTACCAAGACACATACATAAAGAAACCTAGCCCAAACCATAAAATGTGACCTAACAATCTCCCCCTTGGTTGGGGCTAGCATTGACTTAGTCTTTCTCGATTATTAGCACATCAGACCCCCCATTGACCTAAGCCACATCTGTTTCTCGATAATTTCAACAATCATCGTAGTATACTCCTTAGCAGCAGCTTCAAAATTATCTTCAGCAACCTAGATTTGATGTTGAACCATATAGTGTATATCCCATTTTCCAAACTGAAGCAGATCCTTCTTGTCATATAATCAAAATACACCTTTAGGAATTCTCATAACAACAGAAGCCGTGGTCTCATCATAGACCCAGTAAAGCATACTTCTTAGTGAACCATCGCGGAAGTTCTGCATAATCGGGATCTGTCTCATATGGTTAGTAGGAGGCCACATCACCGTTTTGAAAGGCTCGTTAGTCTTTGGATCTAGTACATCTGGGAAGCTCTTGATGTAGGATTCAGCAGTCTTTATATTAGTAAAACCCTTTTTCACTTGATTATCCAGAAAAAGCATGAACTCTGTTGCCTTTGGATCATTGGATGGATTAGCAAAGGGAGCATTAGCAAGTTCACACATATAAACTCTCATCCATGAACAAAAGTCATGTTTGTCCTTATAATACTCCACATTTGAACTTTTGCGCTTCACAAGCCACAAATTCAACTTGTCATGAAATCCCCACGATATTATTCCTGATCGATCAATGTACTTGGAACCAAATCATTTTTTCTTTAGTTCTTTTACAGTAAGTTGGGGTTCACCTCCGGGAGCGTTTTGATCTGAGCTCCTTTACTTTTGTTTCTTAGAAGATGAAGCTTGTTGAGTTCTCTTCAAAGCAACTATGTGGGGAGCTTCAACGTGCTCACGTTCAAATCGATCAACTACTCGAGTTGTTCTTATAGTGGGAGGATCAATAGGGGGTCCTTGTTGTGAAGCTTGGGCATGATCAATGGAAGAGGTCTCAAATATGCCTGGTTCTTTGACAGATGACTTGAATTTGTCACCAAAATCCAAACCCAACTTATTCATGATCAAAGTGACAGGCGGTCAGAGCTCCAATGTGAGTTTGTAAATCAGAGATCTGAGTTGTCTTTAGAGAATTGTCTGCTTTAAGCTCCGAGACTTGGGTTTTTAGATTTTCAATCAACACATCTCTCTCAATGATTCTCTGATTCAGTACACCCATTTCCTCTTTGATTTCTTGGACAGATGGGTCCACTCCCCCTGAGCTGCCTTCCTTAATTGAAATGCCTTTTCCGCGAGGAGGAAGGCATGTTGCTTCTTGTTCAGCCAAGACCCTTGTAAGCCTCTCAGAGGCGATGTGGTGCGCAGGCCTTGGAGGGGAGGAACCTCCAGGAACTGAAGAGCTCCTGGTTTCAAACATGGTCCTTGGAACTTCAAGGGTAGGTTGAAACGGTGTAGGAGCTGTGGTAGGTGGTTGCACTGGTGGTTCTTGATCCCTAACATGCACTCCCGACGTCGGGTCAGCTCGCCTTCTTTTCAACGGAGGCTAGGAGGAAAATGACATCACAAGATCACTCTCAGACGGAAAAGTGGTTAGAATAGCAACATGAAGGGGAGGAATCCTTGACGTTGTATTCGGTACTTTTGTAGTTTCGGCCATCTAATCGGAGGTAGGAGGCATTACTTTTTGAACGTCACAAACTCCCCTGTCTCCGTTGCCGGTTGAGCAACTTCATCGACATTGTCAAAGAAGGAGTCAAGGTCTTCATTTGTTGGGAGGTACTATCCTTGGTCAAAACTAAATGAAATGTCATCATTGTCAGAACCAGAAAAATCACCAACTCAACTGTCACACCACGAAACCGATGGCAGAAACGTTCCGGGGCGGAGGACGTCATGAATATCGCAACTAATGTACATAGTAAGCATAGTAAACGCAAAGCAATACATTACATATAGTTATTACATTTGTTTGAAATCAAAATGTTACAAGTGTCATACTTATATATCATATGAACAAAAGTATAGACGTGTCTTCTACGGACTCCTTCTTCGCCAAAAGGGTCGCTGGGTACCTGTCTAACGTGGACCTAAGAATACAAGCAGTTTGAAAATCAGCATAAAGCTGGTGAGTTCATAAGCGGTTTGTTTTTCTGAAAATGAACAAGTTTCCTTCCGGTTTTCTGAAAAAGTTATGAACCCAAGAAAATCCCATATTTTCTTAAAAGTAAAGTTTAGTTACCCGTTTGTTACCCAGTTTGATTAAGAACAGTTTGTTATCTGATTTTTACACACTCTGGTTAAGAACAAGTTTAGTTATCCCAGGAAAAACCCTTATTTTCCTAAAATGTTTGTGAAGTGTTATCGAATCTGAAAGTAACGTACAAGTATCTACCATACTTAAAGTGTGTGTGTGAAGTTTCCTGAAAGTTTGGTTACCTTTAACCATACAAGTATCTACCATACTAATAAATACGTATAAAGCTTTCATAATCTTGATTGTGAGTTCATTAACCATACTTCAGACCAGATATGACTCGGAACCGGGCCAATATCTTTTATGATTTTTGTCACCCTTGAACCTTTCGGTTCGGCTGTAGCTAGCAGCCAGGTGCGGGATAGTCAGTCCCGTATAGATCTATACACTCAAGTCACGCTCTCCATTTCGGAGATTCTGGTTACAGGGATAGTCCTCCACTCTCGAATCTAGGGGAAGTGTTACAAAGGACGTGTCTCCAATCTTAAGATTTATGAATTTAAAACTGAAATTATTAATACGGAAACCCTGTTGTATTGGTCCTTTACTTTCGTATCTACAGGAAGTATTATCTAGGACCTGACTAAGTTCTATTGATACCTGTCCTTCACACTCGTATCTAGGGGGTGTTTTATTAAGGAAAATACAAAAGTTATATGATTTCAAACAGTAATTGTGTGAACAATTCAATTGCGAGGTATAAAGTATAACACTAAATAATAAGAATTGAAGTTGGTTTGAAAAACAACTCTGCAAGTCAAACAGTTTGTTAATATGCTTTCAATTCTTAAAAGTATACAAATTATGAAACCATTCAAACGAAATAATGAAATTAAATACAAGGTATTCTTGTACTTTTGCTTGTATTCCCCCCCTAAAAACATTGAAAATGGGTAGGGGTATGAACTCTCCAGGCGAGAGAACGTGACAGATTGGATGCTAAGTGTCGGTTCGGGGCTCGATAACGCGCGAGGTTCCTATGTAATATGAAATGATATACAAATGTATCTAATTAGACTTCGAATTACTAATTAGATATGATTATACACTCCAAGACGCGAAAACACTTCAAATCAAGTGTTTGGAGTGACCCGGGTGACATCTAAGGACGTATAAGGCTTGGATATGGAGTTTACTCCTCAAGAGTAAACTCATAAAAGGGTTTACAGCCCTAATGACCCTCTCCTTATGAGTTTATGGCCGTAAACTCATGGTAGGGTGTTCTATGATACTAAATGGCATTAAATCACTTGGGAAACTTAGCTAGGATCAAATCTAGGGCATAGGAATGGATTTAACTCACATATAGACCATTTAATGGAGTTCACAGCAGTAAACTTGGATTTTACGTCCGTAAACTCCCCCACACTCAATCCCTTGATGTTTTGGTGGTCCTAGTTCATTACAATGCACATAGGAAGGTTCTAGGGTTGATTCCATGGCTTAGGAAGTGATTAGGACTTGTATTGACCTTGGATATGTAGTTTACGGTCTATGAAGATGATCTTGGGAGTTTACTACCTTAAACACATGAGTTTACAACCGTAAACTCTTGTTTGTCCAAGATTCATGGGTTTTGGTGGTTGAAAGTTAAGAATACTAAGTTCTAGACCTATTTCTAAGCCATACAAGGTGTTAAGGGCACTTTAACACCCATAGAATGAGTTTAAGGTCTAAGGAGATGAGTTTACTCCCCAAGAATAGGTTTTTACTGTCCAAGCATGTGCTTGGGCCATAAACTCAAGCTTATGCCCCAAATGATGAGTTCAAGGTGTTGTAAGTCCAATTTGGTAAGCCCTTAAGTCATATGTAAGCTCCAAATGAGGTTTGAAACGTTTTAATGGTCAAAACTCCTTATTACATGTGTTCACGGCCTAAGAAGGTTCTAGGACCGTAAACACATGTTTATGGTGCTATTGCTCATATTTTTCACGAATTCGAAGGCCAAAGGTGTGATACTAGGAGCTAGGATAGTTACCTTGATGATTTGGAGCTTGATTTGGATGATTTTGGCTTGATTTTGAGTTTTAGAGAGAGAAAGTGGAGAGAGAGTAGAGAGAGATGAAAAGGCTTCAAATGAGGCTCTCTCAACTTTATATATGCTCAAAGTTTGGGACACGGTGGAATTCTACCCGATACTGATGTTAGACGAGGGTTTTGGTCGCACCCGATTAATTTACCGTAATTATGACATAGATGAAACTAAATATTTTCTAAATGAAAAGAGAAAATATTTTAATGAATTAAAATGTATCCCGACACTTATGAAATTTAAATAGAAGTCGCAAATAAATTAAATTAAAACAAAGTTAACGGAAAATTTTGGAACGTAACGACTTTTTAAACGGAACTGGGTTACGATGACGGAACGAACTTCGGGTTGTCACATTATCCCCCCGTTAGAGGGAATTTCGTCCCGAAATTCAAACTTTAGATGCGACTCACGGATTTGGAAAGAGAATACGGATACATCTGTTCTATTGGATCATCATGCTTCCAAGTGAATTCGGATTCTCGCATGGATTTCAGGGGACCTTTCACTTCTCGGGATACGGCTTGTTTCATATGTTTAACCTCTCTATCTATGTTTTCGATTGGTTCTACTATGAAGTTTAGTCTTTCGTTGATTTCGGTCTCATCAAAGGGATTACTATGGTTTCATCGGGTAGGCACTTCTCATGAATAAAGACGTGGAATACCGGATGGATTCTGCTAAGTTCTGAAGGTAGTCGGAGTTTGAAGGTTACATAATCGATCCTATTAAGGATTTCAAAGGGTCTAATGTACCATGAGTTAAGTTTTCTGCGCTTTCCAAGGCGTACCATGTTTCTATGTCAGAATGGTTAGGGTTTTGGCGATTCAGGAAAAATTATGGATGAACCTGTAATAGTAGCCAGCGAGACCCAAGAATTGACAGGTTTCTGTGGGTACCTTCGGTGCCGACTAATTCTCTATTGCTTTGATCTTAGGAGGATCCTACATGTATGTCTTCATCGTCTACTACATGACTAAGTAAAATGGTTCGACCGATGGGCATCACTACGAACTTATAGTGATCATATCGAGTCCGACATACTGTTTACGAAACATCACTCTCATGGATTTGTATCTCATGGTACCTTGAACTAAAGTTTTTCTTTGAGAAGTGGCTGGTTCTTTGAAGTGGATCGAAAAAGGTCATCTATTCAAGGAAAGAGGATATCGGTTTTGACGGTCAACTCATGAAGATGACTGGATAACTCCTGCATTTCCGCTGGAGCTAAGCGATACAGAGATTTGACTACTGAGGTAGTTCCAGGAATTAGGTCGATGCGAAATTCAACCTGATGTTCAGAAAGAATTCTCGGAAGCTATATAGGAAATACATCAGGAAAGTTACAGACTTCGGGGACCTTCTCGAGTTCTCTAACTTCCTTTTTCTCGTGGATCACATGGGCTAGGAATGCATGGCACTCCTTTAAGGGAAAACTCTTGAGTTTTGATGCACGAAATGATACGAAGGTTGGAACCGAATTTATCACCGTAGATCATGAGGGTCTGATCAGAGAGGAGATTGGGACGGATGGATTTTTCAATGCAAGGGTATCAACACGTTTGGGACTCAACCAGTCCATGCCACAGATAGCATCAAAACTATTTATGGAAACTGGAATAAGATCAATGGATGAAGGATGGTCGTTCAGAGTAAGGGTACAACCTATGGATGTATCGATAAAGTTTTCTTTTATCACAAGGATCGAAAAGGATTGCAGGCGTAAGAGTTGTTGAGGAGGAATATACCTGAGGCGACAGTGGGATCAACGGCTGTCTCCTCTCGTCCTATAGCTAGAACTCTTCCGGTGTTGCCAGTCGTTGCTGCCGAGCGCGCATAGATCCTTTGATTAAGGATCGACGAAAATCTGGTTCTCCCAAATAACTTATAAAACCCAAATCTTTATTATTAATTTTTTATCAATATTAGAATTAGAATTATTTAAATTAGACTGTTTCAAAGTTCTAAAGTTCGAGTCGAACGATTTAAAAAATATATATGTTTATATTTTCTTGTTCGAAGCTGGTGTCTCAGCCCTTGTATTATGCCTTGTTCATTTCGTCGTTTTTTATAATTTTGGTGTAACTCGTTTATTAATTTGTATGACCATCGACGGGGTTTTTTACCGATTTTGTTTATTCTACTAGAGTTTTTTTGACCTTTAAGTTTAGCTATAATTGTGGTCCATAAAAAAATGAACCGATTATTTAAATCAATTTGGGCTTGGATTTTTTCTAATTTTTCTATTTTCTGTTCATAGTCCGGAGAATTAGGATCTATTTTATGTTCATATTCTCGAGAATTAGGATAGGGAAGAAGGCTATAATGAATTTTATTTAGTTCATATGTTTTTGCGTAATTTTCTATCGAAATTTGATTTATGATTGCAGATGAAAACAATTTATTGATTCTTCCACGATACATCCCAGTCAAAAAGGGATCATCCATTTTAACTAGGTAATTCTTTTTGTTAACTAGGCAATTCTTTTTTTTTTTCGCTCTCAACATTACACAATCTAGTCTTTGTGTCAAGTATGTTTATAGAAAGAAATATTGTCTCTAAAGCCTTAAAATCAAGCTTATTCCCCAAATGATGAGTTCAAGGTGGTCTAAGCTAAAAATGAGGTTTGGAAGGGTTTTAAAGCTCAAAACCCCTTATTACATGTGTTCACAGCCTAAGAAGGTTCCAGGACCGTAAACACATGTTTATGGTCCTATTCCTCATATTTTTCATGAATTCGAAGGCCAAAGGTGTTATACTAGGAGCTAGGATAGTTACCTTGATGATTTGGAGGTTGATTTGGATGATTTTGGCTTGATTTCGAGTTTTAGTGAGAGAAAGTGGAGAGAGAGTAGAGAGAGAGAGAGAGAGTGGAAAAGGCTTCAAATGAGGCTCTCCGAACCAAAATACAACTCACGAACACATGAGCTAAGTACCTCCAGTAGGATGGCAGAAGCTTCTTGATAGTTGGAGGAAACACCCTTTCATAGCCCAAGTTTTCAATGATAGCTTTTGTATGAACCATTGAAATCTCAGTCGGAAAACCTAGCTGGCCATGAATTTGCAGAACCTATCGAATGATCTATTCCATCACAAAAATCTTCTTTCCTTTAATAGTTGCTTCTAGGGATATAGAATCATCTTCATCTCTTTGCACCACAACATTGCTTCAAAATTCCTTGATTAAGCTTTGATAGATAACATGGTTGGATGTGAGGGCATGAACGAGACAACACTTCTTCAATCCATGAACCATGGACTTGAATTCAGTGTGGGATGCAGGTGGATCAACCAAGAAAATAGACAAGTTGTGGACATCAATGAATTTCAAGTCTGCCATTTTGACCTACACGAACCGAGCCAAGTGAGAAAACCATTGATTTAAACAATTAAAATTACGGTTTTACTTATTAAAAAATTTAATTAGGCTTTAATTGATGATTAAGTTATTGAAAAATAA
Organism: Lactuca sativa; assembly: GCF_002870075.4. NCBI lineage: Eukaryota > Viridiplantae > Streptophyta > Magnoliopsida > Asterales > Asteraceae > Lactuca > Lactuca sativa. The sequence continues at coordinate 157,769,963 of NC_056628.2, read as the reverse complement.
TGTTCATGTCCATAAGTTTGAGTTCACGGTTAGAAGAGGGTTCACGACTGTAAACCCTTCAATGGCCGTAAGCTTTTCACAGGGCCGTAAACCCTTCAAAGGTTCGTGAACATCGAACAATGGTATTTTTTCGATTTAACCCTCGATTCACAGTAGTTTTTCACTTAGATTAGCAAGTTACAGGTCGCCATGATCATACCTACAAGAATGAACAAGTGATTTCAACAAACAAAACACTGATTATAGATGGATCGATGAATCAGTAGAGACAGAAACGGAGAGGGTTCACGGCTGTATACTGAACATGAGAGTGAGAAGAGGTCTACGGCCATCAAATCCATATTATGTATATGGACCCTACCCGATCCATCCATATGGGTTGCAACCCGAAATACTTCAACTCCATGTCCAATACCACTAAGTTATTTAAAAATAATACATTTTGAGGACTTCAAAAATTAAAATAAAATCTAAAAAAAATTTTAAACTAAAATAATAATTTTTATTTTATTTTTAGCAAAATAAAAATAAAAATAAAAGTAAAAATAAAATTGAAATTAAAATGAATGAACACTAATTTCTCTTTTTTTTTAATGCTAATATTATTTTTATGAGATTGAGATCAAAGTTCTTAGACAACCTAAATCCGTTTATCAGTACCTCTTCCATCATGAATCGATCTGGTTAATCGTCGGTATTGTGGTCCACTTAAGCACGAAAGACTAACAAATTTAGGACATACTGTAAATGACAAGACATTTGACCCTATGTTCCTAGATAGAATTCCTAAGCGACTATTCAACTGACGACGACCAAGGTTAAACCACGGTTCTAGATATAGATTATTAAGTGTAATCCGCAGATTCCCATGTATATCTCCCTGCACAACCTACTCGTGTGTCGTATTGTCAGGCTAAATAGGACTATCTAGGTCAAGATTTGTCAAGTCTCTAGATTCCTTAAGTTCAACTATACCTAATCAGGTCCATTTAAATATCTCGTGCCTACCAGTGCATTGAGACAGAGCCTAGAGAATTCAACTTTTGGTACTTTACTTAGATTCAAATTTGCCTGTTGTCACACAATTAATATCACTTCCCAAACATCACCTACAAAATCCTATTTTTGAAAAATTAAAACATAAATAATAGTATTTTTAGATTTTTGAGATTTTATAATTTTTTTTGCTTTTTGTTTAATTTTCTTCCCTAAATTTGTGCATAAGAGAGAATGAAAATTAAATGCGCAAATTTAAACTACCTGAAAAAATTTGTCCTCAAAATGAATCATTTTTAAAAAGCCTACAAGCACATCGAATCGAACTTTGTTAAACAGTTTTGTGAACAGATCCGCCACATTATTAGCGGTGGGAACCTGTTCCAACCGAATGAGTGAACGCTCATAACAATCTCTGGTAAAATTCACTTTGATGCCTATGTGCTTTGTTTTTGAGGGCTGGACTGGATTTTTAGCAATTTGAATTGCAGCTTCGTTGTCACAGAAAGTAGGAGTTTCTAGAAAATTGAAACCGTAATCCAACAACTGATGTTGGATCCATATGACTTGATAACAACAGCCATAAGCATCGACATATTCTGCCTCCGTCGTTGAAGTTGAGACTGTATGCTGTTTCTTGCACCGCCATGACCACAGCCGATCTCGTAGAAACTGACATCCCCCAGAAGTTGAGACTATATGTTGTTTCTTACACTACCATAACCCATATAAAGCCTCGTCCAACTTGTAGACGTGATTCAGAAACTTTGAGTTGACAAACCGAGGAGGTTGATCAATGTAGATTTCTTCCTTCACCACGTCATACATGAAGACAGTGTTGACATCCATGTAGTAAACCGTGAAGTTCATGTAAGATGCATACGCTAGGAAAATGCAAATAGCCTCCAAGCAAGCAACCGGTGCATAAACTTCGGTGTAGTCTAGACCCTCTATTTGCCGTAATCCATGGACAACCAATCACGCCTTATTCCACACAATAACCCTTGAATCATATTGCTTGTTTCGAGGGACTTCTTGCCTTTAGGTAATTCAACCAGTTTCCATACCCCTAACTTTTCGAACTGATTCAGCTCTTCATGCAATTCATCAACCCAGCTGGGCTCATTCAGCGCCAGATCGCCATTCTTTGGCTCTATTTGAGATATGAAGCAAGAATAGAGATATGTGTTGACGCTCCACTCTGACTTCACGTTTTAACACCGTCGCCCAACTGACCAATGACATTTTCCATCGGGTGATCGCGTTGAATTCTGGTGGGAAGCTCCTGGCTGATGTCATTGAGCGTTTCAGGAAGGTTGTTGATGTTGATGGGTCCAGCATCTACTGTATCAGACACCTCAGATGATCTGAAATCATTAGAAGTGTTGGCCACATACTCTTTAGCAATCGGCTTCGGAAAGAGTAACTCCATGAAAGTCTGAGTGGTAGCGGAAGTGTCTCTGGTCATGAAGTCTCTTTCTGCAGGTGTAAGAGGAGTGGGTTGAGCACCGGGATCAGTTCTTTGGCATGGCAAACCAAAGGAAGTACTTGTAACACCTTCATCCACCGTAAGAGTCGTAGAAGGCACCAATGTGTTTGACTAGTGTCTAAGTCCATAACTATTTTGGTATGTACTTGACCCGATGGTGCATGGTCCTTTTGGGTTGCCTTCACCAAAGCAACTTGATAGGATGAATTATGGAGAGAGAGGATTAATTATTATTTATTAATATATTATGAGAATAATATATTAAAGGAGAAATCATATTGTTTAATTAATATTAGTCAAGAATTAATAAGAATTAATTTTGTCGCTAAAAGACATTAATTAAATAAAGGGGACTAGAACTGTCAATTGTGTGATAGTTGGATATTGGGCTAATGAACTCCATAGAGGATGGAGTGGACGAATTCTATGGGGGAACCCATTAGAAATCGTCCAAGGCCTCTAAGGAGGGAGTCCATGGGTTGCTTAGGGCCTAAGCAGTCAAATTAGGGTTTCCTTGTTAGATAACCCTAATAGCCTCACTATTTAAGGATCCCTAGAGCACCAAATACGTGGTGAAGAGCTTCCTTAGGGTTTATACACATTTTTGGGTGCCTCCTCTCTTATCATTCTTCATCCTCTTGCTCTTCGTGTTTGTGACCCATTAGAGGAGTGACACTTGTGACTCTAAGCTTTCTTAAGCCATTACAAGGAGGATTTGAGATTGTTATTGCTACATAACAATCAAGGTAAGATCTAAACCGAAATCTTATGTTAATATGATTAATTGTATGCTAGATCTAGGGTTTATAGCTTTGGATATTCAATTTCATGTTCATTAGACAAACTAGATCCAAAAGCTATTAGGGTTTGCATGCACACCATAGGAATGATGTTTTGCTCATAACCCTTCACAATGGTGGTCTGTACACATCATCTTCTTCTTCATCTTCAATAACTTCCTTCTAAGTGGAGCAGGAACAAGAGAAATCATCTGAACACACATTGAATGATTTGAAAAGATATGTGAAATCAAATAAATAATCTAGACCGACTCGGGTGTCCATCTCGTTCTCCTCCAACCAACACACGTCGAAGGATTCTACTATTTGCTTTGTCTTCTTGTTGTAGGCCTTATACACCGTGCGAGCAGCATAACCCACAAAGTAACAATCATCAGACTTGGCATTGAATTTGGGGTTGGATTCCAGATGATGGACGGTGCAAGGATAGCCAAAGATACATAAATGGATAACAGATGGCTTGTGACCATAGAGAATTTCGTACGGGGTCTTTATCTGAGTTTTGTTGATCAGGACACGATTTTGAACATATCACGCCATGTTGATCGCCTCCACCCGAAAGAAAACAAGAAGTTTAGAGTCACATAACATTGTCCTTGCGGCGTCTTGTAGTGTTCGGTTCCGCCGCTCAGCAATACCATTTTGTTGCGGTGTGCGAACGGCGCTGTATTGACGCACTATCCCTTTTTCCGCACAAAAGTGATCGAGAATGGCCTTCTTGAATTCCTTCCTGTCATTAGTTTTGAGCGCCTTCACCTGGTGATTGGTCTGGTTCTCTATCCTTACAACAAAATTCTTAATCAGGTCAACAATCCCATCCTTCTTGGACAAGAAAAAGACCCACGTGAATCGTGAGAAATCATCTATCACCACTAAGCAGTATGAATGTTTGTTGATGCTAAGGATGTTGACCGGACCAAATAAGTCCATATGCAACGATTGGAGCACCTGGTTGATCGAATTAACATGTTTTTGGCAAGTATGGATTTCTGTGATGTTTTCCTTGAGCACAGGCCACACACTTTTCAAACGTGATGAAATCTTTGACAGGAAGCCCACACACTATTTCATTCTTTAAAAGTCGATTCAGGTTCTTTGCATTAGCATGTACGAGCCGAAGATGCCACAACATAGCGTTATGCTCGGAAACCTTCGAGAAGAGACATGTGACTTGTTCAGGAAGATCGTTGTTCATATCAATGGTATATGAATTGCCGTCCCGTTTCAATTTCACAAGAATTCATTCATCTGGGATGACAATGCCTGGCTTCAAAAATTAGACATTCTTTATCGGGAAAATGCGTCGAGTAGCCCTTGTCACAAATTTGAGAGACGCTCAAAAAACTGTGCTTCAACTCAGGTGCATAGTTGACATTTTCGAAACTCAGCACTCCATTGGAAGTTGTTCCCCATTGATTGATCTTTCCGCCATCCCCTCCCGCAAAGGAAACATATCCCCCATTAAAATTTTGAATGTCGTGCAACTGTGAAATGTCTCCTGTCATGTGCCGGGAACAATGGTTGTCGACATACCATGGTCTGGCGACATTTCTTCACAGATGTTCCTGCATGATGAGCGGGATCAATTAGATTTGGGGACCTAAGTCATTACAACCCTGGGTTTACCGTTGACATTCATAGATTTATCCTTTTGATTTTTCAATTTTGAAATACAATCAGATGCACTGTCAGAAGATGACGATGATTAGACAAGTGTAGATTTGGGCACCCATTGATAATTTGGTTTTGAAGAATTCACAGGTGATTTAGAATTTTTTTTTTGCTTTGGATGTTTAGATTTTGGACGAGGATTAGTCAAAGATCCAGACGTACCCTTTGACGAAATCGACCTTGGCTTAGCCGCATTCAATTTCGGCAAAGCACATGTGGCTGGTTTAGTGAAATCCTGTTTGTTTGATTTAAGATCAGCCCTTTTCTTATCATTATTAACTTTCCGGTCATCATCACGAAGACGAGATTTCGAGGACTTTCTCGTTAGAGACCTTCCTCGAGACTCATTTTATCTTCTTGGTGTTGAAAAATGAACAAACGACCTATTAGGGTAGTTGCAAGCAATGTGGCCGACAGTACCACACTTGAAACATATTTGTTTTTTATCATTAGAACTGGTACCACCTTTATCAGCTTTTGTGCTCTTTTTGTCTCTTGTAACTTTCCCACACGTGCAAGTGCAGGAGTCAGATTGTGTGATATGTGTAGAAGGTGTGGATGTGCTAGTGTCAGATTCAATAGATTTAACAAAGACAACACCACATTTATCAGAAACATTAGAGTTTGACACCAAATCATCACAAATCAAATCAGTTTTAACAAACACAGACTCATCACTATTCAAAATAGGAACACCAAATTTTGACACAAAATTACTATCAAACTCAATCTTTTCATCCTCCTGCTTTCCCTGACTTACCAACAAATCTATAAAGGAAGTAGAAATGTTTGTATCTAACTCCCTAACACTACATTATGTTGCTTGTTCAGTAGTTGGTTTTCTATAAACCATAGATGGCTCTCGGTCAATCTCCTCCTGAGTCAAAGGTTTGGTAATGTAATTGTGATTGAATGGGGGAAGGATACTCTCATAACCTATTCCTACTTGCTTTTGGTTATTGCACTTCATTTGTTTTTCAATTATTGTTGCCACTTTCTCACTTGACACATCAAATTTTTTAAAGTTAAAATCAACAATTTCAAAACATATATTCAATATGTTAAGTTCCTTAGTGACAACAACAAGTTCTTTCTGAAGGTATCTATAGTTGACACACTTGTTTCAGTAATCATCTTGCAATTTTCTAAAGTCCTTAGTCTTGGCCTCTAACTGTTCTTACAATGGTTTCTGGCCTTTCCTAAGGGTGTACCACTCATACTTAAGGTCCTTGTTCTCCCTCTTTATTAATTTAATTTGCTCACATAAAAATTGACAGTGTTAATACAAGTTTGAGAACAAGAAATTTCACCGACCTCTGGCTTTGCAGGCTCTGGGGTGGTCCACTTCAGCTTCTTCTTCTGGGATGTCATTGATCTCGGCAAGATGCGCATTTTTAGGTCCTGAAATATTCAGCGTCTGTATCTGGTCTTCCCAGTCAAACGACTGAGCCACCATAGCAAGATTACCAGTTTGGTTGTTGATGGTAGCTCCCCTAATGCTTCCCACGGGCACCATTGTTCTTTCGCTCTTCTCCGTTCTGTCTGGCTTCAGGCAATCTCTGGAAAACTGACCAGGCTCATGGCAGTTGAAGCATCAAAGTTTTCCCTTACTGAAGCCTACTTTCTTTTCAACATTCATTCCCCAATTGTTTTTACCAGTCTTCTTGGAGAACTGCTTTGCTCTAAAAATGTCCATAGCGATCTGTCATGTAATACCCATCTCTTCAACATCCTCTGGATGTATTTGATTCAAGCCAACAAAGATAGTTAAGGAGGTAGCTCGCCAGCCACAAAAGCATTGTAGCAGTTGACAAGGCCAGTAGCTGAAGCCATGTTTCCATCACATTCTTTGGGAGCAGGAGCTGGATAAAATTCTTTCGAAGAAGATGCAATTTGTGAATGAGACATTGATGATTGAACATTTTGCAATTGTGGAGTGACATAAGATGGTGGTTGAGAAACAACAAACGGTTGAATTTGTGGGGTAGTTAAGGATGAGAATGCATTGTTGGATTGAATCCCGAGGTTGGCAGTTGAGTATGAATTCACGTGATTAATCTACCTTTGCTTGTCGTCAAGATCACATGCTTTGATAATGACCATTTTTTCAGCCAAACTAAGTCAGTTAAGATCTTTTGTTTTCTTGATGACAACAACATTCAAATCTCATGCCTTTCGGAGAGAAATTGACAGTTTCTTGTTGCTTTCAGATCTTGGCAATGAGATCCCAGCCGAACTCATTTCAATATTCAATGTGATGAATCATTGAAGTTGAGCTTCCAGGGTTTCTCTAAGAATGTAGTTGAAGATATTGAATTTTTGCCTGAGCATATCCTGGCGACTTTGTTTCAAGTCCTCATTGCCTTCATAAACCTCGATCAGTGCCTCCCATAGAGCTTTTGCAGAAGTATACTCTCGGAAACCCTGAGCAATCTCTGGTGATAGGGCCATAGTGAGTGTGGAAAGTGCTTTCTCTTGCTGTTCAACTCTCTCAAAGTCTTCTTCAGAATAGTCTTCATAATCCTTATCAATAATTGTTCCATTCTACAGAGTTGTGGTGATCCGGACGGGTCCTTTTAAGATACTTCTCGAGATTTTGAAGTCTTTCATTTTTATGTATTTATCCATTTGGTAGTTCCATTTTGGGAAACCCTCAGTAGATAACACTCTTGGAATGCGTGTAGTTGTTCCCATAATGGAGTCAAGTTCTTGAAGAATGGTGTTTTGAGATTCCATTGTTTTTGTTTTTCTATTTTTTTTAAATTTTCTAAACAACCAAACTAACAAGGAAAATACAATTGAAATAAATATAGCCTGAGTAGTTAAGTAATCATAGTAAGAACCACATAAAAGTATTTAGATAAGTTGGACGTTGCGGTTAAGCATAAGTACTTATGTAATTATATCTGAAATAAATATAGCCTGATAAACTATATTTATTTGAGATACGACCTGCATGTGTTTTGGAATAGTCGTGATGAACAACGAGACTAAAACTTACCAACCCTAAATACCATGGAGCGTTAAAAATCAAACACTAAGTTTAAAGTACTATAGGAGTATATTATGACACTATAGAACCATACAACTAGACTTTTCAGGTGTCTTATTACTTCTATCCTTGCATATTCAACATAACTAGATAGTTAAGACACTCTGTTTTGATAATGCTTGATTCATAGCCATTAGCAAAGACTTATCATTATTCCATTCTTAAACCTTATGGAAGAAAGATACCACCGCGTAAATCAATCAGGCATGTCAACACCACACCACTAACTCCGCCACCACTACCACCTCAGCAGATGGATACTACTATTTTCCAAGCTGGTGTAACAGCTACTATTGTAGCCACCATGACCCAAATGAGCATGAATGGCGCTAGTGGGTCAGGAGGCGGCACCAATCACGTTAGCCAGGGAGATAGTTAGGGACACCCAAGGGAATGTTCCTACAATGACTTCACAAATTGTAAACCCACATCTTTTGATGGCACCGGAGGTTTCATTGCTCTAACATATTGGTTTGAAAAGACAGAATCAATGTTTGAAATCTATACATTCCCATAATCTAGCAAGGTCAAATTCGTAGCATGCACGTTCATGGATAGAGCTCTCTCCTGGTGGAACAATTATGTTAAATCGTTGACTCTCCCAGTGGCCAACGCCTTGAGCTGGGAAGATTTAAATTTTTTGATGCTAGTAGAATAATACCCGAGGGGCGAGGTACAAAAGCTAGAGCAAGAGCTCTAGAACTTGACGATGAAGGAATCTGATATTGCAACTTACACTGCCAGATTTAGCGATCTAGCAGTGCTATGTCACTGGATGGTCACCCCAGAGAGTAAAAAGGTGGAGAGATATATTTGGGTACTATCTCCCATAATTCAAGGAAACATGATAACCACAAACCCATCTACCTTTGACAGTGCCAAGCGTTTGGCACAAACACTAGTGGATCATGGAGTCCACCAGGGCTTTATGACAACAATTGCCGAACAACCCAAAGAAGGTGGAAACAAAAGAAAATTTGGAAAAAAACGAAGGGTCAGGTGTCACAAGAGCCCCCAAAGAAGTAACAAACTGTGGCAGTTCACGCTGCTACTATTTCTACCACTCCAGCACCCGCCAGAACATATGTTGGAACTTTTCCAAAGGGTAACCAGTGTATCTTCCATCACACCGGACCCTGTCGAGAAATGTACTGCATAAATTGCAAGAGGACGGGGCACATTGCTCGTATCTGTATGAGTCTGACATAATAAACCACCCAAACTACTAACGCCAGAGTGAGCCATGCCTGCTATGGATGTGGTCAAACAGGGCATTTCAAGAGGGATTCCCCAAAAGCGAGAAATGCTAGAGGTGTGGGCATAATTCTAACAATGGGGTACAAGGAGGCTGTGAGTGATCCTACCGTGGTTACCGGTACGTTCCTCCTCAACAATTCTTCTGCATGCATACCTTCGATAGTGGTGCGGAGAAAAGTCTCGTGAGCCATAAATTTAAACACTTACTTAAATAAAATCCCCAATCACTAAAACATATATTCATCATAGAAATGGAAAACGGTAAGGAAAAAAACACAAATGATATATACATAGGATCTACCCTCACTCTAAACAACTAATCTTTCCAAATCGACCTGATGCCGGTCACAATAAAAAGTTTTGAATTCATCATTGGCATGGATTGGTTAAGTCTTCACCATGCCGATATGTTGTATTACAAAAAACCCATTCGCCTAAATCTGCTAAGTAGCAAAACCCTTGTTATTTATGGTGACAAACCCAACTCGAACATTCAAATCATTTCTTGCGTCATGGCTCAAAAGTATATTCGCAAAGAATACTACGCCTTCTTAGCTCATGTGGTGGATAAGAAACATGAAGTGAAAGACTTTACGGATATTCCTGAAGTCTGTAACTTCCCCAACGTATTTCCAGAAGATCTTTCAGGAGTACCTCCCGAACGCCATGTCGAGTTTTGAATCGACTTGATTGCCGGAGCTACCCCCGTAGCCAAATCCCCATACCATATAGCACCGAAAAAAATACAGGAACCATCCAGTCAACCGAACGAACTGCTAAACAAAGGATTCAGTAGACCAAGCTTCTTGCCTTGGGGAGCGTCGGTCTTGTTCGTGAAAAAAAAGATGGATCGTTCCGCATGTGCGTAGACTCCCAGGAACTAAATAACTCACCGTCAAAAATCAATACCCTTTGCCTCGAATAGACAACCTCTTCGACCAATTACAAGAAGCAAGTTTCTTCTCAAAGATCAACCTATGATCTAGATACCATGAGTTGCGAGTCTAGGAGGAAGATATTCCCAATACCACATTCAGAAAATGCTATAGTTACTATGAATCCATAGTAATGCCCTTCGGATTAGCAAATGCACCCGCGATATTCATGGACCTGATGAACCGTGTATGCCGACCCTACTTAGAAAAATTCGTAATAGTTTTCATCGACGTCATACTAGTTTACTTGCGAAGTAAGGAATAACACAATCAGCACCTATGATAAATCTTGGAAACATTAAGGGCGGAGAAATTGTATGCAATGTTCTCAAAATGTGAATTATGGATTCAAATGGTGGATTTCCTAGGTCACGTGGTCAGCAAGGAAGGGATACATGTGGACCCCACCAAAATCAAAGCAACCAAAAACTAGGCGACACGAAGAACTCTAACTGAATTTCGTCTATTCTTAGGCCACACTGGCTACTACAGGAGGTTCTTACAAAATTCTCCAAAATCGAAATTGTAACAACTCAAATTTTCAAACAAATTTTTCATTTTTAAAAATAAAGTATTTCTATTGAAAACAAGGCATAAAGAGTTTAAGTATTCTATCAAATACAAATAATCAAAATCCCAAGATCATAAAAACATTCTCCAGTGTGTATCGATCACGCCGGCGCCTTCCCACGGTCCTCGCTAGTACCTGAAACACATACATAAACAACTATAAGCATAAATGCTTAGTGAGTTCCCCAATATACAACTTACGCACATACGCCTTTCCAGGCCCTGACCTTCCGGTCCATGTGTCTCAGGGGACTTCCGTCCCTGCTGGGTAAACCTTCCGGTCCTACCCACGCCGACCTTCCGGTCCATCACACAACATATCGCCTTCCGGCCCATAACATATTGCCTTCCGGCCCATAATATAATCGCCTTCCGGCCCATGACATACATAGCACATATAACAAATAACTTACCACATATAGCATACATATCACATATCATATCTGACCTTCCGGTCACACAGTCAAACCCTTCCGGGTATAGTATAGTGAGAAGACTCACCTCGTAAATGCTGAAAGCTAGCAAATCCTGAAGTCACTCGTGCACAATCCGACGAGCTACAACCTCCCTATAACATCACATATCTCTCATTAACACTTATATCTTATAAGTGTGACTATCCCTAAAGAGACAGACTTAGGTCAACTCTGGTCAACGGTCAACGGTCTACGGTCAACTCGACCGGACTCGGCGAGTGCCATGGCGACTCGGCGAGTTTAGACGTCCTCCCCGACTTCCCCTGATGTTCCCTTTCTACTCGTCGAGTATCCCGACTCCACTCGCCGAGTCTGAAGAACAGCTCGACGAGTTCCAGACAATCTCCAAGCTACTCGCCGAGTCTGTTCATCGGACTCGGCGAGTCCACGCCATGCAGTCGATCAAACTGCTTCCTGAGATAAGTTTCGTCCCGAAATACACAAGCATGAGACCTTCTGGACCTCTAAAGGTCCTAATACAGGATTATAGTCGTTGGGTAACAAGGTACTAATTCATCTAATCACCAAATGGGTTCCATAAACCCTAAATCCATGCACACATCAACATAACAGAAAGGAATCCGAAATATTACCTGAAATATGCCCTCTCTGTGTCTCCAACCCGCAGGACTCGAATCCCTTGCTGTTCCTTTAGCCAAAACTCTTCTCCTCCTTGCACAACAATTTCTTCAAAACCCTAATATCCTCAAATCTTGCTCTAGATGCCCACAGCCGTTTAGGGTTCTTCTCAGTCGACTAAAGACGGACAATGACGGCCTATAAGTGCATTATATACGACCCAAACCTGAACGGTTAGGGTTTTCGCTAAACAGCGTAGACTCGCCGAGTCCATATCGGACTCATCGAGTCCAGTCGCGAACCCGCGACCAAGTCTGCGATCCTAATCGACGAGTCTAGGCTCCAACTCGCCGAGTCCCCTCTTAAATCACCACAAAAACATAATTTAATAATACCTGAGATTCCGGGCTGTTACAATTCTCCCCCACTTGGATTAGACTTCGCCCTCGAAGTCTCACTCTGAAAATAGTTCCGGATGCTGCTCCCGCATCTCACGTTCCGGCTCCCAAGTCATTTCCGACCCCTTACGGTGTTGCCATTGAACCAACACCAGAGGTACTTCCTTGTTCCTCAGAACCTTGATCTTCTGATCCCTGATGGCCACTGGTCTCTCGGCATAATTCAGGCTCGCATCCACCTGAATATCCTCCAATGGAACCACTGCCGACTCATCGGCTATGCACTTCCTCAATTGCGACACATGAAAAGTGTCGTGGATCTGTCCCAACTCCGCTGGCAACTCCAACCGATAGGCTACCCGGCCTATCCTTGCAATCACACGAAATGGCCCAATATACCGGGGCCCCAACTTGCCCCTCTTCCTGAATCGAATCACTCCTTTCCAAGGGGAGACCTTCAGGAGAACGAAGTCGCGGACCTGAAATTCAAGCTCGGATCGGCGCCTGTCTGCATAACTCTTCTGTCGGCTCTGGGCAGTCAATAACCTCTGCCTAACTTGCTGAATCTGCTCTGTCGTCTGAAGCACGATCTCCGTGCTTCCCATCACTCTCTGTCCCACCTCTTCCCAGCAAATGGGGGTCCGACATCTTCTACCATACAACAGCTCAAAAGGTGGCATACTAATGCTCGAATGATGGCTGTTGTTGTAGGAAAACTCTGCCAATGGTAAATACGCATCCCAACTACCCCCGAAGTCTAACACATACGCCCGGAGCATGTCCTCCAGCGTCTGAATCGTTCGCTCGCTCTGACCGTCTGTCTGGGGATGGTATGCGGTACTAAAATGCAATTTAGTACCCAGCTCCTCATGAAATTTCTTCCAGAACCTGGAAGTGAAACGCACATCACGGTCTGAAACAATCGAGATCGGTACCCCATGCCGAGCTACTACCTCTCTCACATATATCTCCGCCAACTTCTCCGCTGAAGAACTCTCACTGATGGCAAGGAAGTGTGCACTCTTCGTCAACCTATCCACAATCACCCAAATTGCATCAACTCCCCTGGCAGTCCTCGGCAATTTGGTGATGAAATCCATAGTGATTTGTTCCCACTTCCACTCGGGGATCTCCAATGGCTGTAACTTTCCGTGCGGTCTCTGGTGCTCGGCCTTAACCCTACGGCAGGTCAAGCACCTCTCAAAGAACCATGCAACGTCCCTCTTCATACAGGGCCACCAATACTCTTTCCTCAAGTCCAAATACATCTTCGTAGCACCGGGATGGATCGAGAATTTCGATCTATGAGCCTCTTCCATCAAAGTAATACGCGTACCGCCCACAAACGGTACCCAAATCCGACCCTAAAACGTCATAAGCCCTCGCCCATCCTTAACGAACTCTGAAATTAACCCCACAACCCGCTCTTTCTTCTGCATTTGCGGTCGCACAGCTTCGGCCTGTGCCCCACGAATAGCATCCAATACAGGAGTCATCACAGTAAGTCTCAAGCATACATCTCGTAATGGAGTGCTCTCCGCCTTGCGGCTCAACGCGTCGGCTACCACATTAGCCTTACCTGGGTGGTACAGGATCTCACAATCATAATCCTTGACCACATCCAACCACCTCCTCTGACGCATATTTAGGTTGGGCTGATCCATCAAATACTTCAAGCTCTTATGGTCCGTATATATTGTACATCGAACCCCATACAGGTAGTGACGCCAAATCTTGAGAGCGAATACTACTGCCCCCAACTCTAAATCATGCGTGGGATATCTCGCCTCACGAGGCTTCAGCTACCTCGACGCATACGCTATCACATGACCCCTCTGCATCAACACTGCACCCAGTCCCGAAATCGATGCGTCGCAATATACCACAAAATCTTCCATCCCTTCTGGGAGAGCTAATACCGGGGCTTCGCAGAACCTCTGGCGAAGTGTCTCAAAGGAGGTCTGCTGCTCGGGCCCCCATGAGAATGCAACACCCTTCCGGGTCAATCTGGTGAGTGGCACTGCGATCTTGGAGAAATCCTTGATGAATCTCCGATAATACCCTGCCAACCCAAGGAAGCTCCTGATCTCAGAAGGTGACTTCGGCACCTCCCAACTCATCACCGCCTCAACCTTGGCCGGATCGACCAATATCCCTTTCTGATTGACAACATATCCTAGAAATTGGACCTCCCGTAGCCAGAAGTCACATTTGGAGAACTTTGCATAAAGCTTCTCCGACCTCAATACCTCGAGGACCTCCCTCAAATGCTCCTCATGCTGCTCTCTAGATCTAGAATACACCAGAATGTCGTCGATAAATACAATCACTGATCGATCCAACATCGGCCTGCATACCCTGTTCATGAGATCCACGAACACAGCCGGGGCATTGGTGAGCCCAAAAGGCATCACCACAAACTCATAATGCCCATATCGCATCCTAAACGCTGTCTTCTGGACATCCCCATCCCGCACCCTCACCTGATGGTACCCTGACCTCAGATCGATCTTGGAAAACCAAGACGCTCCCTGCAACTGATCGAATAAATCATCGATCCTCGGTAACGGGTAACGGTTTTTGACCGTCAACTTGTTCAACTCCCGGTAATCAATGCACATCTGGTGTGAACCATCCTTCTTCTTGACGAATAGAATAGGTGCTCCCCACGGCGAACTGCTCGGCCGAATGAATCCCTTCCCCAGCAACTCCTGGAGCTGCGAGGACAACTCTTGCATCTCTGGAGGTGCAAGACGATAAGGCACCTTAGCAATAGGTGCGGCTCCCGGAACCAGGTCGATACCAAACTCCACTTGCCTCACAGGAGGTATTCCCGGCAGCTCCTCGGGAAAAGCATCTGGAAACTCACGCACCACAGGGACCTCCTCAACTGACTTCGGTCTCTCGGAAACCTCCCGCGTATCCATCACATACGCCACAAAACCCTTACAGCCTTGCTGTAGACACTGCCTCGCCCTAGCAGCCGAACAAAAAGCTGATCCCGAACGGGTACCCTCGCCGTACACCGAAAGAACTCCCCCACTATGGTCTCGTATAGTCACCAACTGACGCTCACAGTCGATGACAGTGCCGAATCGGCTCAACCAGTCCATGCCCACGATGACACAGACATCACCCATCGCAATAGGAATCAGGTCAATCGGGAATTCAACCCCGAAAATGTCTAGCACACATTCCCGAAGAACCTCCGTGGCACAAATCACTTTCTCATCAGCTATAGAAACTCTCAAAGGTCGACTCAACGACTCACGACTAGCGCTGATATGCTGACCAAAGGCTAAGGACACAAAGGACCTACTCGCACCCGAGTCAAATAACACTAAGGCAGGCACAGAGTTCACAAGGAAAGTACCTACGCATATAATAACATAAGCATAACATCTCGACATTAAAATAAATACATGAATTACAACATACCTGCCACGACATCGGGCGCAGCGCGGACCTCCTCCGCAGTCAGCTGAAAGGCTCTTCCCCGAGCCCTCGGGGCCTCGGCCTTCACCGGTCGAGTCGCAGTAGCTCCGGTAGCATGTGCAGATCCCTGAAGAAGCTGAGGGCACTCGGCCTTCCTTTGGCCAGTCTGGTTGCAATGAAAGCAAACCGTAAATCCCTTGGGGCACTCCCTAGCAATGTGCCCCTCCTTGCCACACTTGTAGCAAGCACCAGATCGACATACCCCATCATGACTCTTGCCGCACTTCCCACAAGTGCGACCCTTCGAACCTCCTGTCCTCGAATCGGCGGACCTTATCCGCTTGGCTGCCGCCTGGGACTGAGCCGGTCGCCGGTCCACCCGCTGAGACTCGGCCTCCTCCCTAGCCTGGGTCTCCAACTCGATCTCGCGCTTCCTGGCATTCGCCTGAAGCTCAGCAAAAGTATGGTAAGTGGAGTTTGACACAAACTCCCGGATATCCCTCTTCAAGACACCCAAGTACCGGCTCATCCGAGCCTGCTCTGTGGACACCAGCTCGGGGCAAAACATCGCCCTCTCATGAAACTTCCGCGTGATCGCCGCCACCGAATCTGTACCCTGCTTAAGGGTTAGGAACTCCTGAACCAATCGTTCCCGCTCCACCGGGGGAACGTACTCATCCCTGAACATGGCAGTAAACCCCTCCCATGTCACCGCTGTAGTCTCTGCCAAAGTGAAGTTCGCCGTCACGAACTTCCACCAGTCCTTCGCTCCCAGACGGAGCTGGTTCAAAGCGAACCGTACCCTCAGGTGCTCCGGGCATGAACAAGTGTAGAAGCACCCCTCTATGTCCGCGATCCACCTCATCGCAGCAATCGGATCCTCCGTCCCATCGAACTCCGGTGGCTTCGTGTTGCTGAACTCTCGGAACAGCAACGAGTCACCCCCCTGTGGCCTAGCAGCGGCCACAGCTGCGGTAGCTGCAGCGGTTGCAGCCTCAGTCAATGCGGCGTACTGCTCATCGAATGTCTCCATCAGAGTGGTCTTAATAGACCCAAACATCTCCGGGATCTCAGCCCGGATCGCCGCCGCTACCTCCTCGTGAATCATCTGACGAATCTCCTCGTCACTCACACCGCTCGTACTCGCTCCGTGGCGTGGTCTAACCATGATGTCTCTGAAATACAACATAAAACTATCAGAGACTCCATCGAGTGTATTTGCACTCGATAACGCAACCCTACTCAGTCTCCGATATCCAGGGATTCGTACTTGGGTCTCCCACTGACCCGGTGTCTTCGGTAGTACGGGCCCAATACTACCGACCACACCGCATCAGCATTCATCCCAAGTCTTCCTCCCCAAACCCCGGATAGTGAGTACTCTACTTCTGATATGCACTATCTACCCGCATACTAGCAAAGCATCTCATATCGGCAACTTCCCTAGACTAAGGCATCACAAATCAGGCCACTCTAGTCCTATCATGAATACCTAGTCTTCTAGCATGCATAACAATTTATATCATATAACATTGTAAGGTATTTTGGGGATCTTTACCGTTCGGGCGCTGACTGATCGTACACACTGCTTCTTTCTTGCTTACCACACAACCATTTACAAAAATTTATGCCTTTATTTAAAAAGTTTTCCTCAAATCCTCGGTTTGAGTTCAGTTACTCCCGAAGGTGCACCCGAATCCCTCAAACCAAGGCTCTGATACCAATTGTAACAACTCAAATTTTAAAACAAATTTTTCATTTTTAAAAATAAAGTATTTCTATTCAAAACAAGGCATAAAGAGTTTAAGTATTCTATCAAATACAAATAATCAAAATCCCAAGATCATAAAAACATTCTCCAGTGTGTATCGATCACGCCGGCGCCTTCCCACGGTCCTCGCTAGTACCTGAAACACATACATAAACAACTATAAGCATAAATGCTTAGTGAGTTCCCCAATATACAACTTACGCACGTACGCCTTTCCAGGCCCTGACCTTCCGGTCCATGTGTCTCAGGGGACTTCCGTCCCTGCTGGGTAAACCTTCCGGTCCTACCCACGCCGACCTTCCGGTCCATCACACAACATATCGCCTTCCGGCCCATAACATATAGCCTTCCGGCCCATAATATAATCGCCTTCCGGCCCATGACATACATAGCACATATAACAAATAACTTACCACATATAGCATACATATCACATATCATATCTGACCTTCCAGTCACACAGTCAAACCCTTCCAGGTACAGTATAGTGAGAAGACTCACCTCGTAAATGCTGAAAGCTAGCAAATCCTGAAGTCACTCGTGCACAATCCGACGAGCTACAACCTCCCTATAACATCACATATCTCTCATTAACACTTATATCTTATAAGTGTGACTATCCCTAAAGAGACAGACTTAGGTCAACTCTGGTCAACGGTCAATGGTCAACGGTCAACGGTCAACAGTCAACTCGACCGGACTCGGCGAGTGCCATGGCGACTCGGCAAGTCTAGACGTCCTCCCCGACTTCCCCTGATGTTCCCTTTCTACTCGTCGAGTATCCCTCTTGACTCGACGAGATCCTTGTGGAAGAATCGCGGGGCCACCCCGACTCCACTCGTCGAGTCTGAAGAACAGCTCGACGAGTTCCAGACAATCTCCAAGCTACTCGCCGAGTCTCTTCATCGGACTCGGCGAGTCCACGCCATGCAGTCGATCAAACTGGTTCCTGAGATAAGTTTCGTCCCGAAATACACAAGCATGGGACCTTCTGGACCTCTAAAGGTCCTAATACAGGATTATAGTCGTTGGGTAACAAGGTACTAATTCATCTAATCACCAAATGGGTTCCATAAACCCTAAATCCATGCACACATCAACATAACAGAAAGGAATCCGAAATATTACCTGAAATATGCCCTCTCTGTGTCTCCAACCCGCAGGACTCGAATCCCTTGCTGTTCCTTTAGCCAAAACTCTTCTCCTCCTTGCACAACAATTTCTTCAAAACCCTAATATCCTCAAATCTTGCTCTAGATGCCCACAGCCGTTTAGGGTTCTTCTCAGTCGACTAAAGACGTACAATGACGGCCTATAAGTGCATTATATACGACCCAAACCTGAACGGTTAGGGTTTTCGCTAAACAGCGTAGACTCGCCGAGTCCATATCGGACTCGTCGAGTCCAGTCGCGAACCCGCGACCAAGTCTGCGATCCTACTCGGCGAGTCTAGGCTCCAACTCGCCGAGTCCCCTCTTAAATCACCCCAAAAAACATAATTTAACAATACCTGAGATTCCGGGCTGTTATAGAAATGCCACTCACCACCTTGACTCAGAAGGGTCTAACCTTCATCTGGTAGGAGAAACAAGAAATTGCTTTCCAAACACTAAAGCGAGCCCTATACAACGCCTCGATCTTTTCCCTCCCAGAAGAGATGGAAGATTTTGTACTTTACTGCGATGCGTCCAAGCAAGGCTAGGTTGTATTCTTATGCAACGAGGAAAGGTCATATCATATGCCTCGAGACAACTTAAAAATCACGAGGTCAACTATACCACACACGACCTCGAACTGGGAGCAGTGGTATTTGCTCTGAAGATCTGGATGCACTATCTTTATCGTACGAAGTGCACAATCTTCACGAATCATAAAAGTCTCCATCACATGTTTGATCAAAAGAACTCCACATGAGGCAACAATGATGGGTAGAACTACTAAATGATTGCGAATGCGAGATTCACTATCATCCAAGCAAAGCCAACGTAGTAGCAGATGCCCTTAGTCGAAAGGAGTACTCGGGTCGCCGAGTAAAGTCATTAACTATGAACATCTATTCACACTTGTCCATGCAGATCAAAGAGGCTTAACTGGAAGCCTTGAAACCCCAGAATGTTGTAGGTGAAGCCTTGAGATGAATTGATAAAAACCTGGAAGTTAAGGGTGACAGAGTTCGTTAGCTCATGAATTAGATATGGACACCGAAGTTCGGTGGGTATAGAGACGTAGTCATGAACGAAGCTCACAAGACCAGATACTCCATTCATCCCAGTTCAGAAAAAAGATATACATGGACCTCAAGAAACTCTATTGGTGGCCAAACATCAAAGCAAAAATTGCTACCTATGTGGGCAAGTGCCTGACTTGCGCCAAGGTCAATCTAGAATACCAGAATCCTTTGGGTTTACTAAAACAGCCAGACATACCCAAATGTAATTGGGAGTGGATAACCATGGTTTTCATAACCAAGATGCCCAAGACAACGTGTGGTCTTGACACCATTTGGGTAATCATTGACAGATTGACCAAATTCGTGCATCTCCTACCAATAAAAGAAACCGACAAGATGGAGTAGCTATCCAGGTTGTACATTAAAGAGATAGTACGATTGCATTGTGTGCCAATATCCATTATCTCCGAAAGATATAGTAGGTTTACCTCGCGGTTTTGGCAATCACTGCAAAAATCCTTGGGAACCAAACTCGACATGAGTACAACGTACCATCCCAGACTAGTGGGCAACGCGAGAGAATATTTCAGACGTTGGAAGACATGTTGAGAGCTTAGTAAAGCTTGGGATACCCATTTACCACTCGTCGAATTCTCATACAACAACAACTATCACACTAACATCAAAGTTGCTTCGTTTGAAGCCCTATATGGTCACAAGTGCAGATTTCCTCTGTGCTGGGTTAAAGTGGGTGACACGCAACTAGTAAAAGGACAAGTTCCTGACAACACTCTCACCGGCCCCAAGATCATACGAGAAACAACAAAGAAGATCGTCCAAATTCGGCAACGACTGAAAGTATCTAGTGAACGGCAAAAGATTTTTGCAGATAAACGACGAAATCCCTTAGAGTTTCAGGTTGGTGACAGCGTCTTGTTAAAGGTCCCACCCAGGAAGGGAATGATATATTTTGGAATACATGGAAAATTAAATCCAAGGTACATCAGACCATTCGAGATTCTAGCTAGAATCGGCCCGGTAGGTTACGAACTTCAACTACCGCAAGACCTCAGTAACATATATCCCACCTTCCACATGTCCAATAAAAAAAAGTGTTTGACCGAGAAATCAAGAGAACGAAACAAATTCGTATACCAATAGAGAAGTACGCTGGGTCGCCAACCAAGGACCTGAATTCAATTGGGAACAAGAAGAACATATGAAACAAAAATACCCGCATCTCTTCCCTAATTCATGAGTACCCACTTTAGAAATAATTTTGGAATGAAATTCCCTCTAACGGGGGGATAATGTAACAACAGATTATTTCGAAACAATAAAAGTCAAGGAAAGTCAAATAAAAGTCAATTGTTCCAACAAAAATCAAACAGTTAAAATAAAATAATGTAATATATCCCACTTTATGAGTTTTCGGTTTTTGGAATCAAAAACCACTTGGACCGAAATCCCATCCTTAGGCCGAGAACCATGTTGGACCGAGAACACTTCTTAGCCGAGAACCATGCGAGATCGAGAACCTTCCTTTACTGAAATCCTTCTTAGCCAAAGTCCTAGTTCTTGGTCGTAATTTTTGAATTTTTGACCGAAATCAAGGTTCTCGGTTTGGAGGATAAGCCGAGAACACCATTTCTAGGCGGTGACACACTATTCAAGATGATAAATTACACATCCCAATGCACCTATCACATCAATTTTATCCCTATATATATATATATATATATATATATATATATATATATATATATATATATTCACAACCGAAATCACCTTCTCATTTCTCACATTTTCACGTGCAAAGTTACATATTTTCTCTTAAAGTTCATAAGAACTCCTTATGATCTCCGAACCATCTTCATAAAAATCTAAAAATCCTCAACACAAAACCCAGAAGACCTTCAAACAAGTCCCAGGAAACCAAATACTTCAAGTTGATTCTTAGGAATATTGTAAGTATTCTTACATAAGTTAGTGTTATTTAACACTTTAAATATTAGTTTATCTAATTTGCACATGTTATATTGATTGAAAAACAAATTAGGATACGACTATATACATGTGTTCTAACTTGCAGAATATCATCACTCACTTCATTCTCCAGCCAAGGCACACCCGAGGTGAGTTCATAACCTTACGTTTTCCATAATTTTTCTATGTTTTAGGAGGGGGGGGGGTGGGATACAGGTAAAACACAAAATAAATTGTGTTAATATACAAACCATTACATTTATATTTTTACAAAATATAAATATACATATGAATACATATTTAATTGTAATGAAACTTGAACTCTTTTTGTAACATGTCGAGCAAAACGGGTATAATTATATAAACAAACATTACAAGAAAAAGGAATTTCACTACACTATAAGTAAACCATTAATATAGCTTTGTGAGACATTACCTTCAAGTACTTACCAAAGTAGCAACAAAAGTCCTATATTATAACCAGAGTCTCCTAGAGGGAGAGCGTGACACTTGTGTATCGATCAGGACTGACAATGCCACACATAAGCTGCTTGCAATAGCTAGATCGGCAGGTATGGGGTGACAAATATCGTATCATTCCGACACCATAAGAACGTCATAAAAAACCATCAGCCCCCGGACGTAAATATTAAATTATCAATACAATTTTTGTAAAGCTTTGATTTTAACTATTCAATTGTTATAATATTGTACATGACGTCATCCGCCCTCGAACATTTCCTACGTTTACTCGGTTCGGGGGTGTGACCTCTTGGGTCCGAGGATTCGGCCTTCCTTTTGGGATTCTCATATTGACTTGAAGGGTTGTTCCTCTTCTGCGTTTCTTTATCCTTGTCAAGCCTTATGAATCTTAATGCTCGACACCTAACTTCGTCTAATCTCTTGCATGGGGTCATCACAAGATCTTCATAAAAGGGTGAATCATTCCTTAGACCTCTCTTGAAGGCCTCTACAGTAATCGCCATGTCGATGTTAGGGATACTTAGAGCTTCCCTGCCAAACTGTTAACAAAATTTCTAAGTTATTCCTTAGGATCCTAAACCACCCGATAGAGATAACTAGTAATCTTCTGGAAGGTTTTACTACAAGAAAATCATTTCGTGAAAATATTGACTAAGTATGCAAATGAAGTTATAGAATATGGTGGAATGTTAAGCAGCCATTTGAGAGGTGATCCTATATGGGTTGAACCGAAGCCTTTGATTTGGCAAGATTCCTTCATGTGTACTGGGATGGGAATGTTCTCCATCCTTTCTCGATATTGTGCTACGTGTTCTTTAGGATCCGTAGTTCCATCATAATGCTTCATGGTAGTAGTTTGGAAGCGCTTAGGAACTTCGGTATAGGCTATCAGGGGATCAAATCTCGAGATCCTGTGACTTGTTGGAGATGCTTCTAGTATGGGTTGGACCACCCCGAGTACAGTTATGATCATTTGTCTCAACTATTGATGTTTTCTAGCCATGTTTGAATTTATTCTTGTATCAACATTAGTAGAGTTAGTATGGATAGTATTGTTGTTTAAGAAGTTACTAGAATCAAGATTTCTAGGAGTATTGAAAGGCTCATTGAGATCATTGATCGTAGATGCTCGATTGTCCATATTTGTCCCCGAGGGTAACGCCACCGTGGCAAGAACTATGTTTTTCTGGTGATTTCCTAAAGATCCTGCATTATCGAAGTTCAAGATACTTGATTGTACAACTATGGGTGTTGTTTCCTGGGATTTCTGAAATTTCGCCTTCATCATCTCCACTTCTCTGAGCAATGTTCTATTATCCTATTGATATTGGGTCACCTGTTGTGTCATTTTCCTCATCATAGAGAAGAGTTCTGTAGTAGTGACCGA
Source organism: Lactuca sativa (assembly GCF_002870075.4). Classification (NCBI taxonomy): domain Eukaryota; kingdom Viridiplantae; phylum Streptophyta; class Magnoliopsida; order Asterales; family Asteraceae; genus Lactuca; species Lactuca sativa. The sequence continues at coordinate 157,746,508 of NC_056628.2, read as the reverse complement.
GGCCGTGAAATCCTGGAGACCTGACGATCACAAATTTCCTTGGTTAGTGACCAGATGGGTGTGTTTCTTGGAAGTGTCAGGCGTTTTCCTCTGACCAGGGGGTCCACTGAAAGGAGGTGGTAGGTTTTTGGTTGGAATGGAAGAAGCGGAGGATAAAGAAAGGATCGGTTGTGTAGAGATGATCTTTCGAGAATTTTGAACACCACGACCCCATGATGGGCACCAAATTGTTTTGGTTAAAAATTACACAATTATCAGTCAACCAAATTGAATAAGATGCTATGATGTTCAAATTATGAAATATATATAGGTATACATAATGGCACAGTTGTTTACAAGGAAAGCCCTTGACCCTTGCTAGGATTTCTAGCAAAAAACCTTGGCAGGTGATAATGATCACCTACATTGATTATAGTATTAATGTAAAATGATGATTACAAAGAGTATTCTAGTAAGAACAAGTGAAAAAAATTCGCAGCGCAAGATTAGAATCAGTAGAGTGTGCATGTGCGAGATACAAGTGTCAATTTATAGTCTAAATGTAATGCCCTGATTCTCAGCTATTGGTTTAAATAAGAATTTCTTTGGTTTTAAGTCCTACTCGACGAGTTAGTTGCCATACTCATCGAGTAGCATCGGGGTGAGATCACGTGATTAGTGACCTACACGCAGAGTTCATGAAGGGACTCGACGAGTAGGTGCTGGCAGATGAAACCCTAAATCTCGGGGTTTTGAACCCTATTTAAAGAATCAAAAGCCTCCTTTGGCCTCTTTGCAATCCATTGAAAGCTCTAAAAACCCTAATTCGTTTGGTGCTTCATTCTTATGTGTTTAAAGCTTTAGATAGGAGATCTTTTGGGAAGAAGAGCTTAGAGGATAAAAGGCTAGGGACAAGGTGGTGTGGGAAATCATAAGTCTACCTATGATAGAATCATCTGGAGGTATCAAGTCACCACCTTTACCTCATTTTTCTTCTAGACCTCTTTTGGTTGAGATCTAGGGCTTTTATGGATCTTTGAGTTGATAAGGTGGACTTTGGACTAGATCTGTAGTTGTAATTTCAGATCTGGACCCTTCCTAAGTCCTAGAGTCATAAAGTTTCTGGTTTGGACGTGAATGAAACCTCCCTTGGGTAGGAAACCCCATTTCAGGATTGGATTGGACATTTGGAGCCTTTATAGCTATGCATGCACGTAAAGTTTGTACCTTTACGTGAAAAGCGTGACTTAGAAGCTTAGATCTGTAGTTTAGAGCTGCTACATGGCTCAAATGAGTCTTTATGGGAAAAAGGATTGAAGGGTCTCGGCGAGTCGCATGGTCGAGTTGGCGAGTCATATGAAGATAGGCATGAACTCGACGAGTTGGAAGAACAACTCGGTGAGTCCGTTGGAGATTGCATTAGACTCGATGAGTTGTATGAACAACTCGGCGAGTCGGATGAGATTTCCCCAAGTTGTGTGTGCATGCATATCCGTCGAGTTGAATGCAGGAAACTCGACGAGGGGCCGTAGAGTTTCGATCATAAACCGAAGGAACTCGATGAGTCACCCTGGTGACTCGGCGAGTGGGCAAGTACTTCAAGGAACTCGGCGAGTAGCCGAGGGTACTCGGCGAGTTAGGGTCAACATGGACTGTTGACCTTGAATGAGGACTTTGATCTTGACCAATGGTTGAAAGAGTTGGTTTATGGAGTACCTTGTAAGGCTGAGGACTTATAGGTATATTCGTACTATGGTAATAGGTGGTGGAGTCTTTGGAAATTGATCCGAGTGTGGGAGTTTATCTACCGAGTCGACATCTGCAAGGTGAGTTATCCTCACTATATTCAAAGGGTCTACGGCACCAAGGTCGACCCTTTAGTTGTTGTGGTTATGATATGTTATATGCGGTTATGATCTGATAGATCGGAATCAGGATAGTCAATATGTTATGCTTTTATGATCCTAAGGGATTGGTATGTTAGCGGCCTGCTAGGTCGGTGCTCTAGTTATGAGAGATTGCTATGATTGACGATCAGTAAGATAGATATATTTGATGTCTGTATATGCCAATACATGTTAGTTGTGCGCACATGATTATTTGCTCGTTGGATGGGTTGAGGCGGTCCTGCTTTGTGCTGAAGGCCAACATACCCTATGAGCGGTCTGGGGAGACTGCAGGCCCACGTGGTGGTCCAGTCATGCTGAAGGCTCGGTATAGATTCAGTTAGACTGTAGGCCCTGTAGGGCAATCCAGTCAGGCTGATGGCCCAGTATGCATGTTGATCGATTGATTATTACTGATATGGTATTATCCGTGTGGTATTGATATTTTGGGGGTAGCTCACTAAGCCCTCGGGCTTACAGTTTTCAGTTATTGTTTTAGGTACTTTAGGAGATCACGGAAAGGCGAAGGCGTGACCATACCGCTCCTCATCCTTATGATCTGCCTTTTGGGACACTCTGATGGAATAAAGAGTTGATAACATTTTCCTGCAAACAATACTATTGGGTTTTATTTGTGATTGAAAAAGTTTAAATTTGGCATAAAATTTATGGATGTTATAAGTTGGTATCAGAGCTTTGGTTTTAGTGAATTGGAGGAACGTTCGTGTGAATACAGTCTCAAATGAAGGGAATTTTTGGAAAATATTTTTTTTTAAAAAAAATGGTTTTCAAAATAAAGGATGGAGGATGCAGAGGGTACGATCAGCCGGAGCCGTAAGTAAACCCCAAATTACCATAAAATTATTTGATATTATGATTTGTTAGAACAACATGTTACTGCTAGGCTAGGAATCTTCAGGAATCGCATGATAGACTTGCTTGATTATATGATGCCAACTAGCCTAGGGTATCTTGTATATGGATTTGACATCATTATTGTAGTTGTTAGTAGAGGCATCACGGCTGTGCGTAATCAAGATATTATAGCCTGAGAATGTTTGATTAAGTCTTCGGATAGGATTGGATATTCGAAAGAGTATTGGGTCTAGTGTTATGTGCGACTAGCATGCACTTTTATTGTAGGGGTTGATGAAAGTTTCATGGATGTGTGAGTTGTGAGGACCTGTGAGATCAGTTTTCGGCTGATTAACACCGCAATGGTTGAGTATTTTGATGAGTGATATGCAGCTCTAGCAGAGACAGCAGGCGATGCAGCCACATCGGTTGAAACCGCGGTAGGGGTTGGAGGAGGGGCCGACACGGCTTTCCAGTACCGGGACTTCGATAACACGAAGCCCCCGACGTTTGATGGTACACAGGATGTGATTTGGCTATGAGGTGGTTATTTGACGTGGAGGGTTGTTTCTTCACATGCTTATGTCCGGCTGACCAGAAGGTTAGGTGTGCCCTGAACCTATTGAGGCTCGGGGCAAAAGACTGGTGGAGATTGACGACAGGGTCGTACACTGATGACTAGCGAGCTACTGTTAGTAGGGAGCAGTTCTAGGATATGTTCCGCACCCGCTATGTTCCACATGTTGAGCTGGAGCGGCTGGCTCAGGAGTTTTGACATTGACGCTAGATGGGGAGTTTGTGATGGATTCTACTCGTATGTTCACGGAGAAGGCTATTTTATGCCCAGAGTTTGCTTCAAAGCAGTCTAAGATGACTCGTTATCTGAGTATGTTCAAGACGGATATTCGACAGTTTGTGGCTACACAACGTCATGATACCCTCCTGGATCTTCAGGAAGCTGTGAGGCGGCATGAGTTAGAGATTGAGCTGCAGTTGAGGTAGCAGCGTCAGGTTCCGGCACAGTCTCTGCCGACACCTAAGCGGTCTAAGACCGCTGATGCTCGGACCAGGGTTCAGCAGAGCCATACTTGTGGGAAGTGTGGTCGGGGTCATTCTGGGGTTTGTCGAGCGGGAGGTGGTTGCCACAAATGTGGCAAAGAGGGGCATTATGCCAGGGAATGTTGCCAAGCCGGCGCAGGGTTCCGCATCGTCTACTTTGAGGATTAGGGATGGGAGGCCAGTCAAGGTGGAGCCTCCAAAGGCTCAGGGGCGTGCCTTCCAGCTTACGGCCGAGGAGGCCAAGGCAGCACCGGATGTGGTTGGTGGTACGTTTTTATTAAATTCTTTTCCTGCTTTGGTATTATTCGACTCGGGGGCGAGTCGATCATTTGTACCTCAGGCTTTCAGTAGAGGGTTCAGTGTGCCGGTGGATGATCTTGAGTGTTTTTTGCGCGTTTTGATCGCCAACGAGCACGGGGTTTCTACTTCTTCGGTCTAGTGGGGATGCGAGTTGGAGATTTTCGGGGTATCCTTCCTGATAGACTTGATTCCTATTCCCATGAGGGAATTATGTGTGATAGTAGGGATGGATTGGCTAAGTCGATTTGGCGCCATGATCGACAGTGAGGGACAACTAGTGGTGGTTCGAACCCCAAGTGGGGGAGAACTGGTGGTATATGGCAAGGGCACAAGGATCGGATCAGGGTTTTGTACGACAGCTAGGGCTCGGCAGTATATTCAGCACGGGTGAGCCAGTTATTTAGCGTATGTGGTGGATACGCGGGATAGGGAGCAACCCTCAGTGTCAGAGGTCCCGGTGGTTAAGGATTTTGCTAACGTGTTTCCGGAGGAGTTACCTGGAGTTCCTCCAGAGAGGTAGGTTGAGTTCTGGATTCATCTAGTGCCGGGTGCGGCCCCTGTCGCCAAGGCGCCGTACCGTCTGGCACCGCTTGAGATGTAGGAGCTGTCATCTTAGCTGCAGGAGCTGCTGGGTAAGCAGTTTATTCGTCCGAGTAGTTCACACTAGGGAGCATTGATCCTCTTCGTCAGGAAGAAGGACGGTTCACACAGGATGTGCATTGACTATAAAGAGTTAAACAAGTTAACAACAAAGAACTTTTATCCACTCCCGAGGATAGATGTTCTTTTCGATCAGCTGCAGGGTGCATCTTGGTTCTCTAAGATCAATTCGAGATCTGGATATCACTAGGTCAGGGTGAGGGAGGAAGATGTAGAGAAGACCGCGTTTCGGACTCGTTATGGTCATTACGAGTTTGTGGTGATACCGTTTGGGCTCACCAACGTGCCGGCAGTGTTCATGGATTTGATGAACCGAGTTTGTAGACCGATGCTTGATCGCCAAGTCATTGTGTTCAAAGATGATATCTTTGTGTATTCCAAGACCCGAGAGCGGCACGAGGAGCATCTCAGGAAGCTGCTGGAGGTTATGCGACGAGAACGGCTGTATGCCAAGTTCTCTAAGTGTGAGTTTTGCTAATGAGAGGTCCAGTTCCTCAGGCATCTTGTTAACCAGGATGGGATTTTGGTCGATCCGGCCAAGGTGGAGGCGGTTATGCAGTGGGATATTCCAAAATCCCCCTCAGAAGTCAGGAGTTTCTTCGGATTAGCAGGGTACTACCAGAGATTCATTTGATATTTCTCCAAGATTTCAGTACCCCTCACTCGTTTAACGAGGAAGGGGGTGGATTTCCGGTGGGGCCTTGAGCAGAAGAGGGCGTTGGACACCCTCCGATAGTGTTTATGCGAGGCGCCGGTGTTGACACTCCCTGAGGGAGTCGAGGATTTTGTAGTATTTTATGATATCCATCTCGAGCTTGGGCGCAGTCCTCATGTAGAGGGGACGAGTGATAGCTTATGCATCGCAACAACTAAAGCCGCATGAGATGAGATATCTTATGTACGATCTTGAGTTGGGAGCGGTGATTTTCGCTCTCTAGATTTGGAGGCATTATCTGTACAGAATCTGTTGCACTATATATACGGATCACAAGAGTTTGAGACACATCATGGATCAGCCAAAACATAACAAGAGGCATCGCAGGTTGCTGGATGTGGTCAAGGATTATGATTGTGAGATCCTTTACCATCCTGGTAAAGTGGATGTGGTTGCAGATACTTTGAGCCGCAAGTCAGCTGGGTGTTCTACCGCAACAAGGTGTATGAGGATAGCAATGGATTCCCCGCTTGTGAGCTTGATTATAGATGCTCAGGTTGAGGGTATGAGATCGGAGAACGGGAAGTTAGAGAGGATTCGGGGTGAGAGCGCTTGGTTTGTCCATGATAGCTGCAGGTTATTGACTCGATACGGTCGGATTTGGATTCCGATGTTTGGAGGGGTCCGCCAGACAGTGATGGAGGAGGCTCATAAGTCTCAGTTTTCCATTCACCCAGGGGCCACCAAGATGTACCACTATTTGAGTTTGAGTTATTGGTGGCCTGGTATGAAACCAGAAATCGCTTGGTATCTGGAGAGGTGCTTGACCTGTAGGATGGTCAAGGCCGAGCATCAGAGGCCGCATGGTAAGCTGCAGTCTCTGGAGATTCCCATGTGGAAATGGAAGCAAATCACGATGGATTTCATTATGAAGTTGCCAACGACATCGAAGGGGTTCGATGCTATACGGGTCATCGTCGATCGATTGACCAAGAGTGCCCATTTCTTGGCCATACGGAAGAGTTCGTCGGCTGAGAAATTGGCTGACATGGATGTTAGCGAGACTATCTCTTGCCATGGGGTCCCAGTCTCCATTGTCTCCAATCTGGATGTCAGGTTTACTTCCCGCTTCTGGTAGAAGTTCCATGAGGAACTGGGTACGCGGATGCATTTTAGTACGACGTTCCATCCGCAGACCGATGGGCACAGTGAGCGGACCATTCAGAACCTAGAGGATATGTTGAGGGCATGCGTCATTGACTTCGGTGGGAGTTGGGATTCCCACCAAGCGCATGCCAAGTTCGCCTACAACAACAACTATCAATCCAGTATTGGTGCCCCACCCTTTAAGCTGTTGTATGGGCGGAGGTGTAGAACCCCAGTCTGCTGGGGTGAGATTGGGCACAGGGTGATGGGTCGGACAGAGGTGGTTCTGCAAAATACCGAAAAGATACAACCGATTACACAGCGATTGCAGACCGCTCAGAGTCAGAAGAAAAGTTATGTCGACCGATGTCGATCTGAGTTGGAATTTCAGGTGGGTGACATGATACTTCTGAAGGTCTCGGCCTAGATGGGTGTGATCCGCTTCAGGAAGAGGGAAAAATTTGGCCCCAGTTATATTGGGTCGTTCAGGATCATTGCCAGGGTTGGCAAAGTGGCTTATAGGCTAGAGCTTCCGGAGGAGCTTAGTCGGATCCATAGCACGTTCCATGCTTCGCAATTGTGAAAGTTCATCATGGATCAGGACGCAGTAGTATCACAGCGTGATATTCATGTTGATGAGCGCCTAAATTACGTGGAGAGGCCTGTGGACATTTTGGAGAGGAAGAGGAAGATTTTACGGATAAAGGAAATACCTTTGGTGAAGGAGCAGTGGCAACATCGGAGGGGATCCGAGTGGACATTGCAACCGGGGGCGGAGATGCGCTAGCACTACCCCGCATTGTTTATTCCAGAGGACTTCGAGGGAGAAGTCTAGTTCAATTGGGGGATAATTGTAACGCCCTGATTCGCAGGTATTGTTTTAAATAAGAATTTCTTTGGTTTTAAGTCCTACTCGACGAGTTGGTTGCCCAACTTGTCGAGTAGCAGAGGGGTGGGATCGCGTGTTTAGTGACCTACTCGCCGAGTCCATGAAGTGACTCGACGAGTAGAGCTGGCAGATCAAACCCTAAATCCCGGGGTTTTGTACCATATTTAAGGAAGCATAAGCCTCCTTTTTCCTCTTTGCAGTCCATTGAGAGCTCTGAAAACGCTAGTTCATGTGGTGCTTCATTCTTGCGTGTTTAAAGCTTTAAAGAGGAGATATTTTGGGAAGAAGAGCTTGGAGGACAAAATGCTAGGGACAAGGTGGTGTGGGAAATTAGAAGTCTACCTCAGATAGCATCATCTGGAGGTATCAAGTCACCACCTTTACCTCATTTTTCTTCAACACCTCTTTTGGTTGAGATCTGGGGCTTTTATGGATCTTTGAGTTGATAAGGTGGACTTTGGACTAGATCTGAAGTTGTAACTTCAGATCTGGACCCTTCTTAAGTCCTAGAGTCATCAAGTTTCTGGTTTGGACATGAATGAAACTTTCTTTGGGTAGGAAACCCCATTTCGGGTTTGGATTGGACATTTGGAGCCTTTATAGCTATGCATGCATGTAAAGTTTGCAACTTTACGCGAAAAGCATGCCTTAGAAGCTCGGATCTATAGTTTGGAGCCGCTGCATGGCTCAAATGAGTCTGTTTGAAAAAAAGGACTGAAGGGACTCGACAAGTTGCATGGTCGACTCGGCGTGTCATATGAAGATAGGCATGAAATCGACGAGTTGTAAGAACAACTCGACGAGTCCGCTGGAGATTGCATTAGACTCGACGAGTTGTATGAACAACTCAGCGAGTCAGATGAGATTTCCCCAAGTTGTGTGTGTGTGCTTTTCCATCGAGTTGCATGAAGGAAACTCGACGAGGGGCCGTAGAGTTTCGATCGTAAACCGAAGGAACTCGACGAGTCACCCCGGTGACTCGGCGAGTAGGTAAGTACTTTAAGGAACTCGGCGAGTAGCCGAGGGTACTCGGTGAGTTAGGGTCAACATGGACTGTTGACCTTGACTGAGGACTTTGACTTTTACCAAGGGTTGACTATTTGGTTTATGGAGTACCTGGTAAGGTTGAGGACTTATCGGTATATTCGTATTATGGTAATAGTTGGTGGAGTCTTTGGCAAGTGATCTGAGTGTGGGAGTTTATCTACTGAGTCAAAATTTGCAAGGTGGGTTATCCTCACTATATCAAAAGGATCTAAGGCACCAAGACCGGCGCTTTAGTTGTTGGGGTTATGATATGTTATATGCGATTATGATCTGATAGATCAGAATCAGAATAGTCAGTATGTTATGCTTTTATGATCCTTAGGGATTGGTATGTTAGCGGCCTGCTAGGTCGGTGCTCTAGTTATGAGAGATTGCTATGATTGGCGATCAGTAAGATATATATATTTGATGTCTGTATATGCGAATACATGTTAGTTGTGCGCACATGATTATTTGCTCGTTGGATGGGTTGAGGCGGTCCTGCTTTGTGCTGAAGGCCAACATACCCTATGAGCGGTCCGGGGAGACTGCAGGCCCACGTGGTGGTCCAGTCATGCCGAAGGCTCGGTATAGATTCAGTTAGACTGTAGGCCCTGTAGGGTGGTCCAGTCAGGCCGATGGCCCAGTATGCATGTTGATTGATTGATTATTACTGATATGGTATTATCAGTGTGGTATTGGTATTTTGGGGGTAGCTCACTAAGCCCTCGAGCTTATAGTTTTTAGTTATTGTTTCAGGTACTTAAGGAGATCATGGCAAGGCGAAGGTGTGACCGTACCACTCCTCATCCTTATGATCTGGCTTTTGGGACACTCTGATGGAGTAATAATTTGAAAACATTATCCTGTAAACAATACTATTGGGTTTTATTTGTGATTGAAAAAGTTTAAATTTGGCGTAAAATTTATGGATCTTATACTAAACTAGCTAAGAAAATGACCTATACTCCCGGGATCCTCGATGACAAGCTTTGTGAATGTTTTTTGACATGGTATTCTAGGTCTTTAGCATAGTTGAAACGAAACTCTATTGAGAATAAGTCCTCTCTTGACTTTTTCTCCGCACATGTTAGTTATGAACAAAATATAATCGTTATAGATGTTAATAAATAATAATAATAGTAATAGTCGGGATCCTGAGATAGTTGAGGATCATGAATATCTGATGAGGTTTGAGGATCCTAAATGCTTTGAGGATTATGGCCCTAACAACCTTCACATGTAATTTCTTTCTCTTCTTTTCCTTTTGTTTTCCTCTTTTTCTGATCATGGGAAAAAAGGCAACATATTCATGTTCCAGCATTACCGCCCCTTCCGAGAATGGTTTCATTGATCAACAGATCCTGACCTATGATGAGGTATGTTCCTTTGATGATGAAGACACACAGTCTCTCAAAGCCGACGAATCGTTTCGTTACAACATTATCTTCAGGTCTTTCGAAGCTTCAATTCAGCCTGATTTTAATTCTCCTTCATGGGTAAGCTTCACTGAGTATCCCTTTTCATTGGGTCTTAAATACACTTTTTTCAGGAAATATCTATGATTTCTTCTAAGCCATCAAACTTTCATATATTCAAGTTATGCATGTTATTTGTAGGATTATATTCTGGAATGACCGAGTGAATCGTTCCCACAATCTGGATATAGGTCTTACGGGGTTGGCTTCTGTTTATGATCTTTCTACTTTTGGGAATTCTCATTTTTTGCTTAAATTCAAAACCAACAAACCTCCTGTTATTCTGAAAACAAAACCCAATGATGGAACCTAGAAGGAAAATTACTTTTTTCTGAGGCGTGACTCTATTGCTGGCGGGGATCTCTTCCAAATCTTGGGTAATTAACAGTAGGATCTATTTGTGGATCTTGAGGATCCAAGCATTTACTTTTCTTATTTTGTTTATTTTGTTGCAGGTTTCCGGTTTGGAGAAACTTTTTTTTGTCGATGAGGACATTGAGGATAAAATTACGAGCTTCCTTGCTTTACCTGCAGACGTCATATCATTCACGCTCGACAACACTAGGCTTCAAGAATGTTCATTTACCATAGCTTCAATGGCTACTAGTAAGGATGATTCTTAGTGTATCTTATATGTTTTGACATTGGATCCTAAACTTATGAGGATCCTTCACAATATGTAGGATCCAAAGCTACTCTTTCTAGTGCTCGATTTGTCTTATCCGAGCTTAAAGATGACATGTTTAGCGGACTGCTTATCGTGAAGAAGGAAAAGATCACTCTCTCTCTTCTTTCTAAGTAGAATCAGCTTGATCTTGCTGTAAAGGGCTCGACATCTCGCAAGAGGAAGTCATCTGATGCCTGGGATCTTGAGAATCTTAGAATAGATGAGGCGCTGAAGAAGTTGATCTCCTTCTCCCATTCCGTAAGCATTCGTGTTTTCTTTCCATTTAATTTTTTTTTACATTCCTTTGCTCTTCTTAGGTTGTGGATCACGTCTCTCGCTCTAATGAGGGTCACAAGTATAAGCTTGCTCAAACAGAGCATGCTTTGAAGGAGAATGAGGTAATCAACTAGGATCTCTCGTAGAGGGTAGAGAAGTAGTCCAAGGAAAACACTAAGAAAGAAGAGGAGCATGTGGATGAGATGGACGAGGTGATTGAGGAAGTGAAGGAAAGCGTTGTTGTTGCTATCTGGGAGGTGAAAATTAAGCTTGCAGAGGATCTTGCGAATGCGAGATCCTGGAATGTGGTCGGATGACGTGATGCACTAGGCAAGTTAATTGGCGATTCTGTTGTTGCCAGTCAGGATACTACATTGCATCCAAAGGAAGGAGGAGAGAAGAATAAGACGAAGGTGGCTCCAGGTGGTGGTGATCAATCTGCAACTTATATTTTATTTATTTAAAAATAACTTTAATATTGTTGCCAGTCAGGATACTACATTGCATCCAAAGGAAGGAGGAGAGAAGAATAAGACGAAGGTGGCTCCAGGTGGTGGTGATCAATCTGCAACTTATATTTTATTTATTTAAAAATAACTTTAATATTTTGGGTATGTAAGGCAATATTTCACTTTTTGTGGGGTTGGTGGGCAATCCTTTTTACTTTATGCACTTTGGTAATTGATTTTTATATCTTTTTTCTTGCATGGTTGATCTGTAAGGTAGTAACATTAGGATTTTTGAGGATCTTGACGTAATCAAGATCCTAAAAAGTTCAAGTCTTACAAGGATTCTTTATGATCTGAATAACCTAAAAATAGTTAGTCATCAATTTGGGATATTAAAATAGTTAAGTTTTTTAGGATTATAAACCTTCAAACTTTACATAAGAAAAATAATTTTAAAGGATATATAGAACTTGGAGCTCTTTAGGGTTCATAACCTTTTGAGTTAGGACAAGTCTGAAGTTGTGATTCTTTTTGTATGATCCTAAAGTTTATGAATGAAAGGATCCTTTCTTTAGGAGTTCATCAAAGAAGATATTATTAGATTATTACTTAGTAAACCGGGGAGGATCCCACCTTAGGAGTTAAATGGTAATAATCCCAACTTAGAATACAACTGGGAAGGATCCTTATTTGTAACATGACAATGCTACAAGCCTTGGACATTTCTTAGGGAAAATCCCAACTTATGAAAACATGACAATATTTATGGACCTCAACAAATCACTAGGGAAAATCCCAACTTAAGATAAGGCATTAGTGTTATAAGCTTAAGCAAATGACTCGAGAAAATCCCAACTTAAGATAACACATTAGTGTTATAAGCCTTACCAAATTACTAGGGAAAATCCCAACATAAGATAACACGTTAGTGTTATAAACCTTAGGTTTAAACGTCAGGATCTTAACATATGTTCAGAAATAAGAGGGTTTCAAAGTTATTACAGTGTGAAATGATCCCCTTATTCACATCCCATAGTAAGATTTTGAATGTCCAAGAGAGGTGTAGAAACCTTGACTCATGTGAAAAAGGTAATTAAGTCTTTAAACCTTAGAGGAGATTTAGTAATCTTAATCTAGGAGAGATGATCAGTCTCTATTTGTAGTTACTAGGATACTTGTGTATTGTACTCACCAAGATCACATAATGATCTAGCTACTGGGATCCTTGTGTTAGGATCCTCGAATGTCAGGATCCTTGAGTTCCTACATGCTGCAAACGTTAGCTTGGGGTTGGCATTAGCTTGCTTAAATAAAAGACTTAGATAAAAGTAGAGTGTAGAGAGGGTGTACCTTTATCTCGTCAAAAGTTATTTATGTAACTTACATGAAAATTGATTTCAGATGAATGACATTCCAGGATCATGGTAACATGTTCTCTTGAAGGGTATCTAGCCAATACACGCCTTTCTTGCTTTTGAATCAATGAGATGTGGTCCTTCCCATGTAGGTGCGAACTTTCCTGGACTAAGATCCTTAGTATTTTGGAATGTCTTCCTAAGGACCAGGTCACCTATTTAGAATCTTCTTATTTTAATATTCTTATTGTATGCTTTAGTGATCCTGTGTTGATGAGCAAGAATGTCGATCCTATCAAGATCCCTAAGTTCATCAATTGTGTCATGATCCTGGGCTAGGATCCTATTGTTGTTCTCTTGATCATGCAATTGGTATCTTGCCTTTGGGATCACTACTTCAATAGGGATCATGGCTTCTGTTCCAAACACCAAGGAGTATGGAGTTTGGCTAGTGGCTATTTTTGAAGTGGTCCTATCTGCTCATAAGATGAAAGGAAGCTCCTCTTCCCATCTTCGTTTCTTCTCATCTAACATTTTCTTTAAATTGATGAAAATGATATTATTACTGGATTCATCTTGACCATTAGCTTGATGATGAATATAGGTGGAGATTATAATTTTAATTCCCCGAATCGTGTAAAAACCTATAGTTCTCTTTCTTATGATTTGGGATCCATTATCGCTTATGATCTCGACAAGGATCACGAACCTGGTCAAGATATTAGATTTGATAAATGAGACTACCTCCTTGTATTGAATATGAAGAAAGGCTTCAACCTTTATCCATTTCGAGAAGTAGTCCATCATAACTATCATGAATACCTTTCCACCAGGAGCTTTTGGTAACTTGCCAACTATATCCATTCTCTATTTCATGAATGGCCAAGGGGAAATGATATGATGCAATGGTCCTGTAGGTTGGTTGAGGATGTTGCCATGTATTTGGAAAACATCAAATTTTTGTGCGTATAAGAAGGATTATTTTTCATTATTGGCTAGTAGTATCCCATCCTTAATACCTTGGAGTATAAGGATCTGCGCCCAATGTTATTGCCACAGTCCTTTTCATGTATATCTTTTAGGACTTCTACAGCCTCGTGATTTTCTAAGCATCTAAGGTATGCGCCTGCCATGGATTTCCTGTATAGTTTGCCTTGTATCTTCACAAAACGTGAGACCCTTAAGTTGAACGCTCTATCAGTTTTCTCTTCTCTTGGAATCTTGCCATTCTGGAGATATCTACGATGGTCTACATTCAATATTTCGAGATTCGCGGAGGATCCTGGGTGTTGGGATTCTGACAAATAGGATCTTGAGGAAGTGATTAAGGATCAAGATCTTCAACTATTGTTATGTTGGTTGTTTGATCATGGTCATTCAAGTTGCCTGTTTTTTTAGGGATCTTCTATTACTGGGATCAATGTATGGGTTAGAGGGACCCTAACGTTTGGTGGGATACTAAGGAAAGATCCTAGTTTGCCCAGTGCATCTGCCTCATCATTTTCTTCTCTAGGAACTTGGCTAAGGTTGAAAGCTTCGAATTTGGAGGATGATTTTTTGAGGATATGGAGGTATTATGGTAGTCTTTCACCTTTTACTATATAGGCATACCTGAAGATCCTGAAGAACCTTGATGTTTACCTAATAATAAGTAATCAATGAGTACCTAAAGATCCTTGGCCAGCTGTAATCCTATGATCAATGCTTCGTATTCAACCTCGTTGTTGGTTCCATCGAATTTATAGGTGATTGCCTTGGGTATGATGTTCCCTATGGCAATTTTAGTATGATCCCAAGGAATATTCCTCTAAAGTTGTACGATCCATCAGTGAAGAGTGTCCATCTTCCCATGCTTTCTTCTTTTTGATGTTCTTTGTTTTCCAATTCTGCTTTAGGTTGTAGATCATCATTGAAATCAACCACAAAGTCTACTAGTGCTTGTGATTTTATTGTTGATCTTGGTTCATATTTGATGTCATATGTGCTCAGCTTCACATACCACTTTGCCATCCTACCTGACATCTCCGGATTTCGCATAACATTCTTAAAGGATAACTAGTTCTTACATGTTTAGTATGTGTTTCAAAATAGTGACTTAATTTAGTTGAAGCAGTTACTAATGCAAGTATTAGTTTTTCAAGATGGGAGTATCTGGTCTCAAGATCCAAGAGACTTTTACTTACATATTTGATGGGACGTTGGACTCTTTTAAGATCCTTGGCTAAGATAGTGTAACATCCAGAAATCAGGTATAACTATTTAATACCTCTTATTTTCCAAAATTGTCAATACTAGTCCATGGAAGGAATTGGTAGCAAATGAGTACGTTGGGCATACTGAAGAGTATGATGCGTGTACTCATGAGCATGATCTTGACGCGGGTGTTACCCAATACGTTGGGCGTACCATAGTGTACGCTAGGCATACTGGGCTCAGTCATGAAACCCAAAATGAGACTTGTGCACTATAAAAGGAATGATATGGCCTCCATCCTAGCCACCATTCCAGTGAGTGGAACCCTAAAGGAGCTAAACCTTCATTCTAAACTTGTGTGTGTGTTTTTGGGGCTTTAAAGTGTCTTTGTGTGCTTGTGAAGAAGAAGAGAGGGCCTTGAAGAGGAAGGATTGGAGTCCAAGCTTATAGATTTGAGGTTAACTTAGTGGGGAGCTTCTCACAATGGTAAAAACCATCAAACTTTACCACTCTTTTGTTATGAACATCATATAGGAGCATTTTTAGGGTTTAAGTCCCAAAGGTGGAGACTTTTTGAGCAAAGGAACTCCATGGACCTTGATCTACCCCATTTCAGTGTATTTTGTATTGTAGATCCATAAAAATCCAATCTTGGTCGTTAAGATCAAGACATGCACGAGATTAGGGCTTAATGGGGAAAGAGGATATGTGTTTGAAGTGATTGGTGACCTTTACAACCATGGAAAGGCTTAAAGGTTTGGACATTTTGGCTTATGAGACAGTGGAGTGCCTGGATTTGAGATATGAGCTTATGTCTTAATCTATTCCGACCAAAAATCATGAAAGTATGAAACCGGGCATTACATTGGGCGTAATCCCAGTACGTGCTGCGTAGGGGGTCGAGTGCCCCGATTCTAGATGATCGCGGAGTACGCCCCTCATACAAAGTTGGTACGTGCATCGTAAATCCCTACAGTTGACTTTCGTTGAATTTTAGGGTTTGGTCAACGTGTGGAATTTTGGACTATTAGAGGGGTAAAATGGTCTTTTAGCCTTCTAACAGAACATAGGGAGGGATTTGTCTAGCCTTGAGAGGCATTATTGATTTGAGATAATTACTTTATGTAATTAGGCAGAGGCTAGGTCATTGTTTCGAGTTCGGGGATTCGAGCACGTGAGTTACTAGACATCATACGAGGTGAGTCTTCTCACTATACCTTACCTAGGATGGTAATTATGTGTGACCGAAAGGTCTTATGTGATATGACGAATATGTGATATATGTTTCTATGTGATATGTATATGTTATGTATGTTATGAGTAGTATGGTATGGACCGGTAGGTCAACATGGCATGGACTGGAAGGTTAGCAGTGGACGGACCGGAAGGTCAATATGGTATGGAGGGGAAGATCGACAGAGTAGAACCGGAAGGTCTACTCCGATTGTGGGATCAAAGGACCCTTGAGGCACATTGATCGGAAGGTCTCGTAGAGCTATAGCCTCAAATGGCTTATGTGCTATATGTAGTATTTTGGGGAACTCACTAAGCATTTATTCTTACTGTTTTATTTGATATGTGTTTCAGGTACTAGCGAGGATCGCAGGAAGGCGCTGACATGATTCGTACACACTGACAGTGGATTTTTGTACATGAGATTCCAGGATATGTTTTATCATGATAACATTTTATACACTTGTGTTTTGAGTTGTTTTATATGATAAAGGTTATGTTTGAAAAATGAAAAATTGTTTTAAATTTTCACGTTGTTACAAGTTGGTATTAGAGCCTTGGTTTGAGGGATTCGGATGCACCTTCAGGCGTATCTGAACTCAAACTGAGGATTTGAGAGAATTTTTCATAAAAGAAACAATTTTTCTAAGAAGAGTAAAAGATTTTGAGAAAAAGCAAAAGGGAGCAGTGTGTACGATCAGCCAGCGCCCGAACGGTGATTTCCCAAAATACCCTTACATTATGTGTTATGAGATATTATGTGATGTGCTATGCATGCTAGAGTAGGCAAGGTAAATCATATCTTAGGACTAAGGTGGCCTTATATGTGATGCCTTAGTCTAGGAGTTTATACTGCTGTGAGATACTTTGATTTTATGTTGTTGGATAAGGTGTCTAAGTCCATAACTATTTATGGTATGTACTTGACCCGACCCGGCATGGTCCATTTAGGTTGCATGGCACCATGCATTTGGATAGACTAAATGAGAGAAATAACACTTGTGGTTTATTAATATATTATAAGTTCTAATATATTAATAGTATTATTATTTAATTAGAATTGATCAAGAATTAATTTGGAATTAATTAAGTGATCAAAAGATAACTAATTAAATATATGGGTTGATTATGTAAATCAACCATAGCTTGTATAGTGGGCTAAGAGGCTCCATGGATTATCAAGTTGGGTTAAACCCGTAGGATGCCCCATGGGAGTTACAAACCCATTGGTCATGAAAATGAAGAATCATGACACATTAGGGTTTACATGGTATAACCCTAGATGTGTCACACTATATAAGGAACTCATTCTCCACCAAAATTGGCTACACAAAGAGATAAGAGGGCTAGGCCGATTTTTCAAGTGTGTATATTCTCTCAAAATTCATTCCAAAAGCATTTGGTGTTGTGTGAAGCATTTGAGGCATCACACTTGGCGTGCTAGGCTCAGAAGGTTTCAAGGAATCAAAATCAACTACAAGGTATGTAATTCTAGCCATTCTTTTAGGATTAAAGATCCCCATGTATGCTAGATAGGATTATGAACCTTGGAAACCAATTTTGCATGTATTTAGACAAACATAGATCCAAGGTTTATTAGGGTTGTATGTACACTTAGGAAGTGTTAGAATGCTCTAAACCCATCAGTGGTATCAAAGACTAGGCTTGTTTGTCAATACTTAATTCAAAATAGTGTTGAAAAATCGTTTTTTTTGCTGTCTGCTCAGGGGATTCGACGAGTTTGTTCGTGCACTTGACGAGTCCAAGTGTAAATGCAACCAACACGGCGAGTCTGTTCGTGCACTCGAAGAGTTGGTCATGTAGAATGCAAAAATTCGATTTGTGATGCTGGAAATGGACTAGAAACATTACCCTAAACTGTTTTGGTGTTGTAAAACTTATTTTAGATGGTGTAATGGTTGTTCTAATCCATTTACAATGGCCAATATCAAATTTTCATGATTATATCTGTTCATATGTTCTTGAAATGTTGATATGAATATTCATGTTCTTATGAGTTCTTGATAGATCATAGGAGTTACTTGTTTATATGATTAATTCATGATCTTTATGTGTTTTAATGGAGTCCATAACTTGTCCTCAAGTTGTGGATAACCAAAAGTCTCTTTGTGTTAAAAGCCATTAAAAGAACACATAAGTTATAAAATGAAGAGTCTTCATTTTAATAACTCATAAGTTATGAATATGAAAGGTTTTGTAAATTTACAAAACTTGCCCTCAAGTTTTGGAACAAGTAAAGTCATGATTAAAACTTTAGTTCAAACCCTTAGATTTTTAAAAAGTTAAAAATCAACCCTTATACTTTACAATATTATAAGTTAATAATATATATATGTATAAGATCAAGTCGTCTTACCGCTAGTACGCCTCATTCACGAAGCCAGTCTATAAGGGGGGTATAAGGTTGTTGCCTATAAAATGGCAACTTTGATGAGTTTAATAACTCTTAGATCGATTAGATCTTTCACAAGTATGATTATAGAAATCAAAAAATTCAAAAAAATATGAGAATGAACACAGATCAGAATCAAATATATGCTTATGATTCAAAACAAAGTCACGCCTCAGCAGAGCTCGATGAAGAACTTTCGCTGTAGAGGCGAGCTAGGGTTTACAAAACTATGAAGCCAATAAACAATGAAAGCGATAACTACTAAGTCTGCATGCATGCAACTTATATACTAAACCCTAATACAAAAATATGCACGGTTGGACAGGCCCAATAGCAACATTCAAACTGGGCCAAGGACCGAGCCCATGACACAATCTAATAGACTGAACAATCTCCCCATCTTCGGTAAATGAGGCAAGAGATTATTTCCTCTGAGCATGCTTTACCGTCTTTATTACTTTAAACAAACGAGGAATTATGGCGAGAAGAGTCTGTCTATAGTCTTGATCATGGTATTAACATTGCCAGCTCTGCCCATAGTCTTGATCGTTGTTCGCTTGTGTGTGGCAGAGCCAATCTTCTGGTCCATCTTCGCTACCTCATGAATGTAGCAAACAAGTATATGCTTAACATGATCGATTATTGGCTGATACTCCAGAGGATTAGACAAAAGAATAGTAATGAGGAGTATCCAATCATGATGATTAAGATTTGGTAGATCAGCGAGGGTAAAATGGTAGACTGAGCCTTCGGTTCCTCGAGTCACCTTGAATTTGACATTAATAAATTTCGCTGCTGAATAGGGCTTCATTACCTTGACTGTGGTTATTTTCTTTGAGCTCCAAGTTAGGTATTGGGGTTGAGCAAACTCCAAGTAAAATTCCAGAAGATCCTTATCTACCTTCGGGTCTGGGGATGGAATAGCAGCAGTCGAGTTGAAGCAGTGGAAGATAAATGCCTTTCGAGTGATTGGCATATCAAACTGTGCATCCTTGGAATTGTGAAGACCAAAGGACATTATTGTCTCAAGCCAAAGAATGCTTGGCTCATCAATTGCACATCTTTGAAGTGAGTCTTTTGTCCACACAGGAAACATAGACTTTTTCTTCTCTAGGAGCTCCTCCTCCTTTCGCTTCTGTTCTAGCTCAGCTTTTTGTTTCTTGATGTTTTCTTCTATTTCTTTTTCAGAATTCTTAATCTTATAGAAGGGTTTCTTAGGATTCTCTACATAGATATCATCTTCATTGTCTGTGTCATCCTTGCCGATTTTCTTCTTCTTTTTGTCTTTATTACTGACCGAAGCTTCATTAGCCTTCGGTTCAGTAGATGGTTTTGATCCAGAGGGAGGAGGTTGCGTTTTCACTTTCTCTCCCCCTTGTTTCGGTTGGACCCCGTTCACCGGAACACCCTCGATACGGCTAAGAATGTCCAATGCCGGTCTGAGCTTATCCGCCAGATGACGTCTGAAAGTTATAATGATGATCGGATCATGAGCCTTAATAAGATGAAGAAGGATGGAGTGAAAATCTGCAGCAGAACTCCTCATCACCTCCCTTTCTGACTTGAGGTCATTAATATCAGCATTAGTAGTACACAACTTGTGTGTTTGCAATTTAAGCTGGGCAGTACGTCTGTCTAGCTCATCCATAATGCGATTCTCCACAGCTAACTCCGCCTCCATTTGAGTTAAGTGTTCATTGACATTAGCATGGAGCGTTTCGTTGGCTTCTTTAATGGCTTGGCGTGCCTTTTCAAGGTTCGAGCGCT
Source organism: Lactuca sativa (assembly GCF_002870075.4). Lineage (NCBI taxonomy): Eukaryota > Viridiplantae > Streptophyta > Magnoliopsida > Asterales > Asteraceae > Lactuca > Lactuca sativa. The sequence continues at coordinate 157,726,222 of NC_056628.2, read as the reverse complement.
CAGATTGAAGAGACCTTTGAAGATTCTCTACTGAAGCGTTGACATTTTGAGCGCTTTTGGCAGCAACGGCCTGCAAGGAATCTAGAAATAAATGAGCTTCAGAGACTAGTTTATCGACTTTTGGTGTCACTTCCTTGCACTCCTTAGTACAAGCATGAACAGCAAGAGAGGCTTGTTGACATTGGGAAGTATAGGCTTCGATTGCCTTGGCTGCAACAGATAAAATAGCACTGTGTTCGGTGACGACCGAGGAGAACAAGGCCTTCAAGGCAGCTTCAGAATAGGCACCAGAGGAAGACGATGAAATCATTTGATTAAGGTTTTCATTTACTGCCTTGACATGACGTTTTGTAACAGGCTCATCCTCATCATCATCGCTCTTCACTCGATAAGGACTGAAATATGTGGAATCGAATTCCAAATCCTCACCACCTAGAATAGGAGTTATTTCAGTAGATTGTGTGGGAGATAAGGGTTTTGAAGAAGGTGGAGGTTCGGTTGTGACAGGAGGTTTGGTTACAGGTGGAGTGGGAACAGTAGAGTGAGGTTTTGTGGTAGTAGTGGTAGTGGTGGTATTTGTGAAAATGGGAGTGGGAATAGGAATTGTGGTGAGTGGTTGAGAGGTGGTAATTAGAGAGATAGGAGGGATGGAGACCGGGATTGTTACAGGTGGAGGTGAAGGATGATTAGAACGAATTGGAATTTTTGGGGTAGGAGAGCGAGGCAAAGTATCACCTCGGCCCGAAGCCTCTTCATCATAGCTTTCGCCCTTAGATTCTAAAGGAGGATAGTTCTTCTGCTTAGGAGGGTCATATTCTGAATCCGAATCACTGGAGGATTGAAGAATAAGTCTCCTAACGGGCTTCTTCTGCTTTTTCGGTTGAGCCTGAGAAGTGGCAGCTTTATCAGATTCTCGCTTCTTAGGGGTTTGTCCCTTAGTTAGTTTAATGACCGAACCTTCCTTCTATGTTTCAGGCTTCTTACCCCTCTTGGCTGGCTTGTCAGCCTCTTCAATGGAACGAATCATAGTCGGTGTAAGCTCTCTTGGGCCTACAGATGGACGCTTCCTATACTGTTGAAGAACGTTACTCGATGTAGAAATACGGCTGAGCATTGCTTCAGGAATGGATGCAATAAACGAAAACTTTGTTGGATCAGTAACGATGATTTTTGTCGTATGAAAGGTAGCAATGGATGAGAGCAAGGAGTCCGCCATTATTGGAACACGAAGGCAGTCCATTGCCCAGTTGGTGATGAGAGACTAGAAACACCCACATGAGATCTCAGAATGCCTGGATGAAGAGACCAAGATTTGAACCAACTGCTGCCATATAATGGACCCGTAATCTAGGTCAATTCCATTGTATAGCCCATACAGCACCGCCATGAGGGACTTGCTTGCACCATCGGAGCCAGCGCTTCGCTCAGAAAATCCGTTGAAGAACAACGTAAAAAGGCCATTCCATTGAGGAGGAAGGCAGGACTTCTTGAACTTCGTAATGGTGGTTAGGGTTTCGGTATACCCCATCTGATAGAACATAGAAAACAATTGACCAGTTGTAATGGAGTCAGGGTTTACCAGAGATGGATCTTGAGAAAGACCAATTAGGGCACATAATCGATGCTTGGAGATGGAGGTCTTCTCATCGTCGAGTTCAAAGTGAATCCGTTCATTAATCTTGTCATAGAATGCAGTAGAGTAGACAAGAGACAAGCACGACATGGGAACAACTTCAACTTTAGTCAATGCGTCGACGAGTGGTGAGTATTTGAGACACTCAACCACATACAGCATATAGGGCTCATATATAAATGGTGTGAGATCAATGATCAGGTTCTGTTGGGGTTTGATGGTGAGAAGAGGTTGACGAACTGAAGTATCGTGAACTGATGATGAGTCTGCCATTGTAGTATCTTGGAGAAGATGATGAATAGTTGCAGAGAATCACCGGGTTTCTTTGAGAGATTTTGGGAAGTGATAAGGTTGAAAGAGTACCGTTCCAATTCCTTTCATACGTACAAGGAAGAGAGAGAAAAATCTGGCTGAAATCTTGGATTATCTGAAAAATAGCGCCTGACTTGATGGGTGAATAGTTGGCATGCCGAAGATGACGCAGGAGAGAGAAAAGATGTTTCCCTTTTACACGCTCTCTCATAAAATGCACTTTTTCAAATCGCCAAACCGTTTGGATAGCCGCTGAGTCAGCTTCCACTTTATCCCAATCGTTTCTCTGTACGACGTCTGAATCGTTGTTTCCTTTAGCATTTTAATGATCATTCTGAACAAAACTAGAATTTGGAAAATTAATAACTTTTGTGCATAGGGTGTAAAAGATAAAGAAATAAAACAGAATTTTAGGGATAATCTGTGATGTCGTAAGCAGACATAAGACAATTGATTCTCGGCAAAAATGACTTCCTTCAAACTCAAGAGAGACATTAAAGTGCTTGCTTGGTTTCCCATTGAATAACGATCAATAACTTGTTGAGAAGTTTTGAAAGGCATCTTTTGAAGGTTAAAGAGGGTGGCTTTCGCTTCAATTCATAATTTCGATACTTAACATAAGACCGAAACTGAATGAAGTACTTGTGAGCTCATTGTGATCTGTTGAACAAGTAGGTATGATAAACTTTATAGTGACGAGGGAAGGAAGGAAGTCTCAAAAAAATATTAAACTGGGTCTGTTAGGATTAGAGAATCCTTGGTGAAAGGCAAGCTCATAAAGATCACTCAAAAGTAAAAAGAGATTTCATTGGGTAACAAGTAAGATCTTGAATTTTTGAATTCACCGTCAATTCATTAGTGGTGTTGAACTTTGGGTTTCACTTAGTACATAGTGGCATGAAACTAAGATCATGAACATAGACTTGGGATAACCATAAACCTCAGTGGTTAATACTGAAAGTCTCAGGGGTTATATTGATGAAACGAATTATATTGAAGAAAGATGATGAAGATGGTATAAGAAGCGAATGTAACTCTGCTTTAAAGAAAATAAGGACCAAGCAGAAAACTCTAAACTCAATTTGAGTAGAGTAAGGTAGCTCATGATTAGAGTGAATTTGATAGCCTGGATTGGGAAAACATGATTAGTATATATCATGTTATTAAGGCTGCACTCAAAATCTGTCGAGGCTTTAGTCAACATACAACAACATGCTTCTAGGGACTCCTAACTAATAAAACCATTTACCTGCCTTAGCTTTGCCATCGAGAATCATACTTAGACAAAAGTAAAAACATTAGATAAAAAAAACAAAATAAATAAAATATTTTTGTGTTCTGTGAGAATTGACCAATTGAACGAAAAAGAAAAATATTTTTGGATTTCATAAGTATTTTTATGAGAAAAGGAATTTTTTTTTGGGATTTTATAAAAGAAGTAATGAAAAAGGTGTACATAAGAAAACAGTTGAAATGCCTTGATAAAAAAAACGAACGAGTTCAGAAGGACCGAACCCAAAATAGACCGAACGTTTGGTTCATTTCGGTTCATGGTCGAACTTCACTTGATATAGACCGAACCCAAAATAGACCGAATGTTCGGTTCATTTCGGTTCGCTCTATTTCGCTTGTTACCTTTACGGAAGCGAAGGCGATTTCGGTACAGATTTGGCTTGCATCTTTCCTAGGCCTTGTAGAATCTTATTGAAGCTTGCTTCAGGTAAGGCCTTTGTGAATATGTCTGCCAGTTGATCAGTCGTTCTGACGAAGTGAATTTCAACGTTATCATCTTCGACGTGATCTTTGATGAAGTGGTACCTCAGGACAATATGCTTGGTCTTCGAATGTTGCACTGGGTTGTGACAAATCCTAATTACGCTTTCAGAGTCACAATACAATGGGATTTTCTTCATGTTTAGCCCATAATCCCTGAATTGACTTTGTATCCATACGACTTGAGATGTACAGGATGCTGCAACAATATATTCGGCTTCTGTAGTGGATAGTGAAACACAAGTTTGTTTCTTCGATTGACAACTAACTAATTTCCCATCTAGAAATTAAGATCCTCCAATGGTGCTTTTACGATCCAATCCACAGCCACCTAGATCAGCATCTGAAAATGCCTGAACGAAGAATCCTGAGTTGGCTGGACACTACAGACCGAGAGAGGAGGTTCGCTTCAGATAGCGAAAGATGTTCTTCACGGCTTGAAGATGTGGTTCTCGTGGGTTGGCTTGAAATCGCGCATAGTAACAGATAGAGAACATGATATCAGGTCTACTGGTTGTAAGATACATTAGAGACCCAATCATCTGTCGATAAAGAGTTATGCCAGCTGCTGGTTTCTCCACTGATGGTGTGAGTTTAGTTCCAAAAGCCATAGGCACTTTCACTTTGGAGTCTTCCATCATTCCAAACTTGGTTAGCAAAGTCTTGGTATATGCTTCCTGATTAATAAAATGCCTTCGGGTCGCTGTCTAATGTTCAATCCAAGAAAAAAGTTAATTGGACCCATTGAGCTCATCTCAAATTTAGTTTCTATCAACTTTCTGAATTCAGCTGTTAAGCTAGGATTCGTGGAGCAAAAGATGATGTCATCAACATAAATTTGGACTATCATAAGGTGGTTACCTTCTCGCTTACGAAAGAAGGTTGGGTCAACCGAACCTTGTTCGAATTTAGACATTTTTAAGACTTAGTAGAGCCTTTCCTTCTGAAGCCGTTTATAGCACCTTTGATCATCTCATTCAACCTGACTTTATTTCTCCTACCTGACTTTATTTCTCTTACCTGGGTATGCTTCCCCCAATATCCATTCTCCCTAGAAATACGCTTTCCCTAGAATTGTCTCTGAGTTCTTTAAGGTGACTGGGATGTTGGGTTTTATTTAAAAATTAGTTTCAAAAACTACAACTAATGGCAAACAGAAAACTTGAGTTTTATAAATTAACATAAACATTTTATCACCCACCATGGATCATCTTGCAAGTAAAGGAAAGATTTAAAACACAAACATATATGGAAGAAGTCGTAACAACCTTTGATGCACTTTGAGTCCTTTAGGGGAACCTTGGAAGTTAATGGAGTGAGGATGAACCCTTGAGACACCAACAATGTGCCAACTTGATGTAATGCTAGTTTCAACTCTAAAGCTTTTAAGCCAGAACAAGATTATGAATTAAAGAGAGAATGCAAGCAACAAAAATTCTTTAAAGTTCAAGACTTTAGAGAGAAGATGGGGAAGAAGTAAGAGCTCACGACCAAGGAGAATGGAGTAAAGAAAAATGAGAGCACTCACCTCTTATTTAGAATGGAATTATGGTCCAAGAGTTACTAACCATTAGACAACTTTGTCCCTTATGTCGTGAACACATCTTGCTAGGCTTGATTCTTTTGTATTATACCAATGCGAATGTTTTTTCTTTTCATCTCATGTTTCCAAGAAGAAAAGACAAGTCAATAATTTATATTTTATAAACTCAAAGTTTATAAAACATAAACTTGTTCTTTTTGCGAAAAGTCAAAAGGTTTATTAGGTCCAAAAAGATGTACATGACATATTATATTCATACCATATGAAATAATTTGTTACTTGTATTGTAAAATAAAGATTTCATTGAAACAAAATATTTTCCCAATTATTATTATAGGAGTTTATGAATATTTATTGAAATTATTTTCTTATAAATAATCATTTGTATCAAGTTGTTGTTAGTGTGACCCTCATGATCATATGTTATTTAGCAATATCATTTTAATATGATGCTTGAGCATACTAGATCTTTCATGGGAGTTTAGATATTTAGGCTATGCTGATCATTTGGAGGATCCTATATTAGATCGACCAAGTGAACCAGTCAAAAGACCATGATATAGGTCTTTCTGAACTGGCATGTATGTATGATCTTTTGACCGTAGGAAATTCTTGATTTCTTCTGAAAGTCTAAATCCATAAATCTTCTCTTGTGTTGAAGACCAAACACAACGACGGAGCTTGAAAAGAAAAATACATTTTTGTGAGATGTGACTCCGTTCTTGGTGGCGATCTCCTGTCGGATGCTTGAGTTAAGAAGGGTAGGATTTTATTATACTAATATAAGGATCCTGGAATTCATTTCTTCTTATTTTGTTTGCTTTTTTCCAGCTTTTAAATTTGAAGAGCTTGTTCCCGTCGCTCAAGATTTAGAAGAGGAGAATGAAAAGTTATTTCCCTTATCTGAAGCCAAGACATCCTTCTGATTCGAACAAGCCACTCTTCAAGAAAGCTCTTCTGCTACTTATCACATGTTGACCGGTAAGGATCCCTGTTTTTTTAGTTGCTGATGAAGGATTTGAACAATTTTCTGTTATATGTAGGATCCAAGATTAGCCGTGTTAGCACCCACTTCACACTTGCTAATCTTGTCACAACTATGTCTAGGGATCAGCTAACATTGAAAAAGGAGAATAGCTCGTGTTTTCTTTCTCCCAATAGATCGGTCACTGACTTAACAGTGAAAACTCTAGGATCCCGGAAAAGGAAAACTGTTGAGTCTGCAGGTCTATCCTTGGAGAACCATGGAGTTGAGGATGTGCTCTAAAAGTTGGTCTCTTTCTCCCAAGCTATAAGTTTTGGTTTTATTCTCATCCTATATTCTACTTTTTGTTGATCCACTATGTCTCCATTTCAGGTTTCTGATCACGTTTCCGCTGATCTAAGGGTTCGATCAAAGATGGCTGAACAATCCCGTTAGGGATAGGAGAGGATGTGGAAAGCGACCAAAAAGGATATGTTGAGGAGAGTGGAGCTGCTTAGCAAGGAAAAGTCTGAAATGAAGGAGGAGCATGTGCTTGAGATGGAGGAGGTGATCACCGACGCGAAGGAAGGTGTTGTGGTGGCCGTTTGGGAGGCCAAGATTTGTCCTGCGGAGGTTCTAGAGAATGCAAGTTCCTAGGACGTGAACGATTGGTGTGAGGCACTGGCCAAGTTGATTGACAAGCCTGCTACCGCAACTCAAGATCTTGTATTGCAGCTGACTGGAGGAGGGGAGACGAAGGACGCAGCAATGATGACCAGGCTAAGATCTAGGCTTGTGAAGATTTCTTCTAAATATTTTTTATATTTGTTTGGGATGTAAATCAATTAACTCTTTTGGTGGGTAGATGTGCCACCCATTTTTTGAATGCAATGGTTGTATTTTCTTTTAATTGTTTTGCATAATTGCTATAATACTAGAATCCTTGGATTACTTGGATCCTGAAATGCTTAGTTCTAGCAAACAATCCTAAATCAAAAACTTCTCTTAGGAAACTATAAGTAGTCCTTGTAAACATAAAGAATTGAATTCTGGAAACCAAATAATCACTGTTCGGGATCTTAAAAAATTTAGGATCCTTAGATTTTACCTAGAGTTTTTCAAAAATAGGGGTAGATGAAACCTGGTGATCTTAGGAAAAGTTTGAAGTCATGAACTCCTTGTCTTCGTATGACCTTGATGCATAAAGTGGTATTTATTTTAGAAGTTTGTTACGAAGGAACCTCGGTCTTCAAATTTCAGGAGGGATCCTTAACTTAAGATAACATGTAAATGTTATAAATCTTAGTATTTTCCTGGGGAAGATCGCTATTTGAGATAACATGTAAATGTTATAAATCGTAGGAATTTTCTAGGGAAGATACCAACTTTAGATAACATGTCAATGTTATAAACCATAGGAGTTTTTTGGGGAAGATCCCAACTTGAGATAACATGTAAATGTGATAGACCTTTGGAGTTTTCTTGGGAAGATTCCAACTTAAGATAACACGTTAATGTTATAAATACTAGGAGTTTTATGGAGACGATCCCAACTTAAGATAACAAGTTATTACTATAAACTTAGGTTCAAACTTTAGGATCTCAACTTATGTTCATAAATGAGAGGGTTTCCAAGTCACTAAAGCATGAAATGATCCCCTCATCCACATCCCATAGTTGGATACCATGCACTTATGCGAGGTGTATAAATCTTAACTCATGCGAAAGAGGTTATTAATTCATTAACCCTTAGAGGGAATTGAGTACCATTATTCGTAGGCAAGGTAATCAGTCTCTATTCTTGGGAGATTCATACTCTGAGTTGTAGGATAGTTCCAGTTATGGGATCCTTGCATACCAGTTTCCCTTTGGACATCAAGATCTATGAAGAGATACCTGTAAAAATTCATAGAGGTCATAATCCCTAAAGGTCAGGATCCGGGGAAGTCGGGATCCTTAAATGTCAGGATCCTTAGATGTCAGGATCCTTAGATGTCAGGATCCTTAAAGGATAGCATCCTAGAGTGTCCGGATCCTTTAGTTCCAACATGCAATAAATGTGAGCTAAGGGTGGGTGTTAGGTCGGCTAACGCCCCTCCGATGCCATTATAGGGTAAATAGCACGCGTACCTTGAGTGTATCAAGAAATGAGCGATCGTACTTACATAAAATAAGATTTGAGATGTATCACATTCCAGGATCTTCGTAAAATATCTCCATCCTAGATAGCTAACCCATATGCCCCCTTTCTTGCTTCAACATCTATGAGGTATGACCCCTCCTACTTAGGAGCTAGTTTACCTGAACCAAGATGCTTGGTATTTTGGAATGTTTTTCTTAGTAGCAAGTATCATACTTGGAATCTCCTTATCCTCATGTTTTTATTGTATTCCCTGGTGGTCTTTTATTGATGATCAACAATACGGATCTTGGCAAGATCCCTAAGTTCATATATGGTGTCGAGATCTTGGGCCAGGATCCTATTGTTTTGCTTTTGGTTTTGGAGTAGATATCTTGTTGTGGGGATCACCACTTCATTGGGGATCATCACTTCCGTGCCAAACACTAATGAGTATGCGGTTTAGCTGGTAGCTACCTTGGAAGTGGTTATATATACCCATAATACGAAAGGATGTTCTTCAACCCATCTTCCTTTCTTCTCATCCAACCTTTTCTTTAAGTTTTTTACTATAATTTTGTTGCTGGATTCCGCTTGTCCATTGGCTTAAAGGTGGACAGGAGTAGACATCACCATTTTGATTCCCCAACATGTGCAAAAGTCCCTCGTTCTTATGCATATGAATCGGGATCCATTGTCGCATATAATCTCAACACGGATCCTGAATGTGGTTAAGATGTTACGTCTGATGAAGGAGACCCCCTCATTGTCTCTTACTTGGAAGTAGGCTTCAACTTCTATCCACTTTGAAAAATAGTCATCCATTACTAGCATGAATACATTTCCTCCAAGGGCTACTGGAAGTTTACCCACTATGTCCATTCCCCATGTCATAAATTTCCAAGGGGAATTAAGAGGATGTAGAGGTTCGGGTGGTTGGTGCAAGATGTTTCTATGTCTTTGACAAGCGTCACATTTCTGTGCATGGAGGAATGAGTCTTTATTCATTTTCGGCTAGTACTATCCTTTCCTTAATACCTTGGAACATAAGGATCTGCCCGCAGTATGGTTGCCATAGTCCCCTTCGTGATGTCCTTTAGGACTTCTACAACTTCATGATCTTCTAAACACCCGAGGTATGGTCCTGTTGCAAATTTTTTATACAACTTACCTTGGATTATAACAAACTTTGACCTCCTTGTTCTAAATTCTCTCTCGCTTTTCTTTTCCTTTGGGACGGTGCCTTTTTTGAGGTATTGCATGATGGGTTTAATCTAGGATCCTAAGGTCGGAGAAGGATCTTGGATGTTAGGATCCTGATGTTGGGTCGTTGAGTCGGGATCCTCGATCGCGGCAACGTCGACAGTCTCCTCATGATCGTTGGGGTTTCTTAGTCCCTCAATGGGATCCTCGATTTTCGGGGTCAATACGTAGGCTATAAGGATCTTGTTCTCCAAGGGGATCCTTAAGGAAGATCCTAGATTGGCCAAAGCATCAGCTTCAGCATTGTCTTCTCTAGGAACCTGGTTTAGGGTAAATGTTTTGAATTTTGAGGCCAGGTTTTTAAGGATTTGGAGATATAGAACTAGCTTCTCTCCTTTCACTACATAGGATCCATTAAAATGATTAGTTAGTAGCAAAGATTCGATGAATACATGAGGATCCTTGATTTGAAGATCCTTGACTAACTGTATTCCCATGATTAGTGCTTCGTATTCTACTTCATTGTTGGTTGCATTGAATTCACAGCGGAGTACATAGGGTAGGATGTCCCCATGTAGCGATTTTAGTATGATCCCCAAGCCAGTTCCTCTTTGGTTCGATATTCCATCTGTGAATAGAATCCATCTTCCCATGTTTTCCTCTTCTACAAGTTGTTTGGCTTCTATTTTGACTTTAGCTCTTAGATCATCACTAAATTTTGCCACAAATCTGCCAATGTTTGGGACTTTATGGTGGATCTCAGTTCATACTTTATGTCATACGTGCTTAACTTCACAGACCATTTCGCCATTCTTCCTTACATTTCTGGTTTTCTCATAACATTCTTGATCGGATAGTTAGTTCTTCTAATTATAGGGTGTGTTTCAAAATAATGTATTAATTTAGTCGAAGCAGCTACTAATGCAACTATATTTTTTTCAAGATGAGAGTACCTGGTCTCAAGATCCAGGATATTTTTACTTACATAGTATATGGGATGTTCGTTCCCATCGAGATCCTTGGCTTGTACAACGCTTACTGCGCTTAAGGATACTGATAGGTAAAGAAGGATTGGTTCCCCATCTAGTAGTTTTACCGATAGAGGTGGCGAGCTTAAATGTTTTTTAAGCTCTTGGTAAGCATCTTCGTGTTCCTGGGTCCACTTGAATATTTTGTTTTTCTTGAAGATGTCGTAGAAAGGCTTGCATCTTTCTGGGGATCTTGAGATGAACCTGTTTAGGGCTGCCACTCTTCCTGTTAATCTTTGGATATCCTTTATCGAGGGAGGTGATTTCAGATCAAGGATGGCCTTCATTTGTTTTTGTCTTGCTTCGATTCCTCTTTTGGTAACCATGCATCCCAGGAACTTTCTCGATCTCATCCCAAAGTGGCACTTGGAGGGATCCAACTTCATGTTATATTGGTCTAGGATGTCGAAGGCTTCCTCGAGATCCTTGAGGTGATCCTCATCTTTTTTGGATTTGACTACCATGTCATCGTTGTTGACCTCCATTATGTCCCCCAGCTTCTCCTTGAACATCTTATTCACCAACCTTTGGTATGTTGATCCCGCATTTTTCAGACCAAATGGCATGGCAGTGTAACAATAGACACATGTTGGTTTATGAATGTTATGTCCTCTTGGTAAGAGGGTTCCATTTTGATTTGTTGGAATCTTGCTGATGCGTCCATGAACGTCAGTTATTCGTGACCCGATGTTGCTGATGGGTTTTAGGCATAAGAAACAATCCTATGTGCTCATACAAACCCTAATGCTTGGATCTAGGTTTCTCTATTGTACGTGCTTTGAATCCAAGACTAATAAACTTAGATCTAACATGTTATAAACTGAATTAGGGTTTAGAGAATTACCTTTGATTGTTATATAGCAATAACAATCAATTCCTTGCTTGGATTGGCTTTAAAAGCTTAGTCCCTCAAGTGCTGCACCTCTAATGGACTCATAAACACCATATACAACTTGGATGAAGAGGAGAAGGAAAGAGGCTGCCCAAAAACGACTAGAAACCCTAGAGAATCAGTTGTCCACGTTATTGGGGCCTAAGGGGTCCTTTATATACTTGTGTAGGTTGCTAGGGTTCCAGTCAAAACCCTAATGGACAGCTTAAACTCTAAGCAGCCCATGGAACGTTCTGGATAAGGCCATGGACAAAAATATGATGGGCTTCCATCATAATTTCGTTCACCCCCTACTCCTTTAGCATTCCTTAGCCCAATAACTCAATTATCCAATAATTGCAGTCCAGTCCCCTAAATTTAATTAATCTCTTTTAGCCACAAAATTAATTCTTGACTAATATTAATTAAACAATATGATTTCCCCTTTAATATATTATTCTCATAATATATTAATAAATCATATTTAAACCTCTCTCTCCTTAATTCATCCTACATATTGCTATGGTGAAGGCAACCCAAAAGGACCATGCTCATAATCGGGTCAAGTACATACCAAAATAGTTATGGACTTAGACACTAATCCAACAGTCTCCCACTTGGATAAGTCTAATAACTATTTTCCGTATGACTTCAGAACCTGATCAGCAATCGTAGCTTTCAAAAGCCGCTGTCGACTCTGATCTTATCAGATAGCGTGTCCTCTAGATAAGGGATTATAGATTCCTCCATTCTCAAGATATCGTATAGACAAAAGACACGAATTTCAATCATTCTCTCTATACTGTTTCCCGACTTCCGATTTATGCCGACTGATAACAGACTACAATTGAACACATCAACTTAGTCCCGGCTTGGCCAAGCGCTTAGGTGTCATCACTAAATCATCGAGAGGCCCACAGATATCACTTTTATCCCACTTTGGATAAAAGGAATGGATAAACTTCGACTCAAATGCTCGCTTGCATTTACTGATCGAATCACACACAACAATAAGTTTTATAACACCAAGTTACTGGTGCGTTTACTTATTATCAATGTGTAACCGACCAACAAATAACAACTCACATGTCTCGGTTTCAAGAATATACAATATTATCGTCTCACTAATCACTCGTGATAAATCTATGAAGTGATCCAAGTGAGCGTGGGTTTAATCCAATACTCTAATCTTATCAAAGCACTCATGAACTCTGCAGCAAACTTGTGATGTGTCTAAACACTTCAGACAATCTACAAACAGATTCATGACAGTCATTATTCATACCTACTCCCAATGTGTGACCGACTGTGGGTGTTTGAATAACCTAGTTATTATGGAAGTCAAAACATGCAAATTGAAACATAACAATAATACTTAATCCTATATGGCCTCAAACTTGTGAGAGTAAATAAAACACTTCTATTTAACCACCATATTGATTTCTCATTTATATCGTTTACTATTTCAGAAAATCAACTTATTACTTAAATTACAATAATAGTTGTCCCATGCATAAAGCATGCACACTATGTTTCCTATGGTCCTTACTTTGTGAAATAGATCAATTGAAAAACCTTTTCAATGATGCTCATTTCACAATTCCCAATCCTTATCATTAGTGTAAGAACACAAGGTTCTTTTCTACTATTAGAATATGCTAGATTCTAACATCTTATGCAACGATCCTTTCATAAATTCATAGCACAAAAGTCACCAAGACTTGGCTAATGAAATTATGAAGTACTCTATCGGACATTGTTACAAGACAATTCCATAGACGTGAAGTCTCACATTCAAAGTACATTCATTTGAACATCCTTCCTGCATAAAAGTTTCTAATCTAGGCATAGAATCTCAATATCCAACTCCCAATATGGAAACATTTCCACATTTGCCATATGACAACTCATTGTTAACAGAATCTTATCTATTCATAATAATGTCAATATGGTCCATCCAATACCATACCTCCAACTAATCACAAGCGACCAATCCTCAGCGAACTTTGGATCATCCTTTGACAGTTGTTTAATTATTTTAGTCCAAACCAATTCTAGTCCTTTTTCCCTCTTAATGCGCTAGACATTTAGAAAATTTTAGAATGGTAAAATATTATAGTATTTGCAATCGATCCTATACCCGAAGCATATGGGACACGATGCATAATGTATTACATAAAGATATGATGCTTTACCAATCTTTTGTCATAATATTTTATGTGTCATGTTCTCACAATTCGAACTATGAAGAGGGATGCCGTAATCATAATCAAATTTTAAGAACACACAATGTATCCTTTGACTGAAAATATTAAAATTTCTCAATCTAAGCTTTAGATTTTGAAACGAAGTATAATATTCTCTCCCTTAATTATATTAAAACAACTTTTCAACCCATGCAACTTTGCAAATTGAATCTTTGTTTTTCTATAATTAATATTGCTAACTTGCAATACTCGCCATAATAATAACACTTATGCTCCCACTATCATGATGATTATTACCATATAAGCATAACACTTATGCTCCCACTAGCTATGACATGTATTCAGAAAACAAATGAACTTTCAGAAAACAATGCCTATTGAATTTCTGAAATTCATATTTCTAATACCAGATGCTTCGATAAGCCTTTATCTAGGCATCTTAACCTTATACACCTTTGTCTTAGATAACTCATATGTCTGTTTAAACAATTCAAAACTTATGTTACTAAGTTCCATATGTTGAAACTAATTGCCAAATCTCATAATTCGAACTATGGAAAGGGATGCCGTAACCATAATCGAATTTTGAGAATACAATTTTCACAATCGCTATCTTCTTAAAATCTCTTTTAGTGAAAGCATTTCCTCACAATCATTTTCATGAAGGAGGGAATCTTATGACACTTAGATTTTATGGTGTATGAGTTCCTATCCATGTGAATTTGCCAAAACCAAGGTTTGCGACAAATCCAAACTCATATGGACTGAACTTTCTTAATCTTGATTTCTTGCCTTATGGTAACACAAGTGCCCACCATGTCTTCCAAGTAGTTTAGTAACTTGTCCTTACATATCAATGTACTTTCCATCGACTAAGTCTCTAGTATGCATTTAAATGAGAACTCATAGAACTCACATACGCAATTAACTCAATTGGAATGGCACAAAAACAAAATAATGTCAGCATGACAGGTTGTAAACCTCAAGTCGTGTGCTAGTGATGATCGATAAGGTATATTCTTGATTTGTTCTTGAAACCTTTCAAGACCATTAAGGCTCCACTGACTCCTTGACATATAAGATTCTCTTGTCAAGAAACATTTCTTGACAAAGCAAATATTCAAGAGTTAGTGTAGTTCTTATCAAGACAAAACACTTCACAAATTGGTCCTAGTTGGTCTTTGTCTTATCCAAGACATCACAACTTACCAATTTCTAATGCGCAAAAATAAGAAAACTTTTCCAAATTCCACATTTGATGAGTGTTATAAACCTACTTCAGACTTGTCACTCAATGTCACAATCTTGGAGTATGACTCTAAGACTTGATATTGGAATGAAGTATGATTGACTCTTTGATTTAACCATTTCTACAATTCTCGATTCCTCTTCTTAGACATGCAAATGCACTAAGACTCACTTAGAGGATCAATTGAGATATGGTTCTTAATCATTAAGACTTCATCATAAAATACAATAAAAGGTACTCTCCCTTCTTCTTAGAATGGAGAAACTTTTATCTTTCTGCCTTCTTGATTCTTCTTATTCGTTCTGCTATTGATTGAAACTATTTCAGTCAACTCAGAGTTATACTTAATCTTATAAGTATAACCATATTTACTAAACTTTAGTAAATCATGACGAATATCTTTGTCACTCTTGTGGTAGACTTGATCAACGTACGACCTAGTGTACTCGATCTCGTAGTCCTTCAATTGACACTTTGTCAAAGAATTAGTCTAAATTTCCCAAATGTGAAAGTTTTTCATTCATCATACAATACACGTTGCATGATTCCAAGTTTCTGTCCAATTGAAACTTGGGTGATGAGAAACTCTCCCTATTTGGTAAACTTTTGATATGTCCACAAATAACATAATTAAGAATCAAATCCATTGTTGCTAATAATAGAAATATTCCAACATCAATTTTTTCATACATGCCATCACAAGGATAAATAAATAAGATAAAATCAAAATTCATTTTATTGCGGAAAAAATTTGTCCTTACAGTGCAATTCAATTGAAAAACTATGTTATTACATATTGCTTAACAATCTATTCTAACTCCAAGTAGTAGCTCAAGAATCCATTCTTCAAGTAATGCGATCAAAATCCATTTCTTCATGATTAGATTCAGCTCACTTCTTCCCTCAAGCTTCCTCTCTTTTCTTCGATCCTACAAAACATCAAAATGTAATCTTATCACATCATGTATTAAGAATCTAGAATAGGAACTCAAAAGAGTTAGATAATGGATTTTACCTGAAGCAGAGCCATACGTCTTGACTCTCCCATCTCTTAGATCTCTCAGGTAGTTTGTGTAGCTTCGTCTCCAATGCCCCTTCTCCTGGCAATAAAAGCAAATGGACTCCTTTGGCACAGCACATCGACAATCACAGACTTAGTTCTTTCTGCACTTCCAATGTTGCCAGTGTCCATTGAAGTTTGGGAGTTTGATTCACCAGACAAGTTTGCTTGACCAGCACGCCAAATCATTGCTGATTCAGTAGCTATAAGCAAATAGGTGAGATTAATGAGGGTCAAGTCGTGATCCATCATATAGTACTCTCTAACGAACTCACTATATGATTCAGAAAGTGACTAAAGAACCCAGTCAGCAGCCAACTCGCATGAAATCTCGACACCCAACATGCTTAACCTATCAATGTGTGACTTCATCCCTAAGACGTGTGCACATGCAGGTTTCCCATCTTCGTGTTCACTTGCCAAAAGGGCTTGAGTGAGCTTGAACTTTTGAAGCCTTTGAACTTGTGGGTCAGGGAGAATGATTGGAGGAGGTGGAGGAAGTGAAGCATGACTCTCATATCCTGGATCGTATCTCGGAACGTCATCTTCATTTGGAAAGCTTGTTCCAAAGGATTTGGGAAGACCATTGTAAGATTCAGACATCTACAAAACGGGAGAGAATTCAAGTTATGTTGATTAGAATTCTTGATGTAACACCCAAATGAAACATCAAGCTAGGATCCAACACAATATTCTACAATCTAGAAAAGGGATGCCGTAATCTAGTTGCAAAATATTTGAAGGTACGTAAATGACGATTTACCAATTTCCACCATGAAAAACGAAAAGGAAGATTAAGTTTTAAATGAATTGAAACTCGTAGATCTTTTGAGATTCATTGAACTTTTCAATGGCATGTTTAATCTCGATTATGCCCTACTATTTGTGACTGGGATGCCGAGGATCACAAACAAGGTGTGAATAACCATACGAATCACGTGGTGCACCTAATGCTACTATCACCTAATCAATGTGCCGGTTAGCCACATACGCTCCATTGATCTATGAAAAACATCGAGTCACCCTTCGCTACCAATGTCATCCCCAAATTAGTGTGTTGGTTAACCACACACGCTCCACTAACGTTTGACAGGGGTACGAAGTGTAATTCTATGGATTAGCATACAATTTCACATTTTTCCTAAAGTAACTATGATTTGGGAATTTGAAAAAGCATTTAGTTACTTTGTACTTCATTATACTTATAATGGAAGGTTTCTGTCCTATCCTACCAGTTCGGCTAACGACCCTCCACTAGTCAAGAGTGCGGTGGGTAAGAGTGGATACCCATTCAATCGCCATTTTATAGGCAATTTCCTTAAACACCCCTTATAGACCAGCTTCGTGAATGAGGCCTACTAACGGTAAGACTGACTGTTTACTCATATATAATACTAGACTTTTAATGTTATATATAGTATAGGGTGTATTTTACACTTTTAAAATACTAGGTGGTTTAACTTAGTAAATTATACTTTTAATTTAATTAAATGTAAACCAAAAACTTTATGGGTTTATTAAATCACTTTTAATTATACACTTTAATTAATTAACAAAACCATAAGGGTGTGATTCGAACTTTTCAAATTACTAGGGTTTTAGAATTTGACATTTCAAAATTAAACTTATAATCAACTTTTAAATTCCAAAACTTGAGGGCAAGTTTTGAAACATTTCAAAACATTAGGGATCAAATAACAAATAATTCAAATTAAACAATTAATTTCATAATTATCTACATTTGACCTAATCTTATTTTAGTCATTAGATAATTACCAAATAACTTTAAATAATCCATATTTATCACATAAACAACCATTATTTAAAAGATTTGAAATTATCTATTGTTTTGGCAAGGATAAACATATAATTAAGATAAAATTCAGATTTTAGCTTCATAAAACAATTTAAGCATCAAATCCAAGTCAAAACAGCAGCTAAATCCCAAAATACCCTCTGCCTGACACACTGACTCGCCGAGTTAGACCTGGACTCGCCGAGTAGGGCCAACTCGCCGAGTCCAGATACTGACTCACTGAGTTGTGTCGGGCAGAGGCAAAAATATCGTTCTTAAGCAAACAAAACAGTTAAGCATCACATACAACTGAAACCAATCAAGGCTCTGATACCACTGATGAGTTTTAGGCATAAGAAACAACCATATGTGCTCATACAAACCCTAATGCTTGGATCTAGGTTTCTCTATTGTACATGCTTTGAATCCAAGACTAATAAACTTAGATCTAACATGTTATAAACTGAATTAGGGTTTAGAGAATTACCTTTGATTGTTATATAGCAATAACAATCAATTCCTTGCTTGGATTGGCTTCAAAAGCTTAGTGCCTCAAGTGCTGCACCTCTAATGGAGTCACAAACACCATATACAACTTGGATGAAGAGGAGAAGGAAAGAGGCTGCCCAAAAACGACTAGAAACCCTAGAAAATCAGTTTTCCACGTTTTTGGGGCCTAAGGGGTCCTTTATATACTTGTGTGGGTTGCTAGGGTTTCAGTCAAAACCCTAATGGACAGCTTAAACTCTAAGCAGCGCATGGAACGTTCTGGATAAGGCCATGGACGAAAATATGATGGGCTTCCATCATAATTTCGTTCACCCCTACTCTTTTAGCATTCCTTAGCCCAATAACTCAATTATCCAATAATTGCAGTCCAGTCCCCTAAATTTAATTAATCTCTTTTAGCCACAAAATTAATTCTTAATTAATTCTTGACTAATATTAATTAAACAATATGATTTCCCGTTTAATATATTATTCTCATAATATATTAATAAATCATATTTAAACCTCTCTCTCCTTAATTCATCCTACATATTGCTATGGTGAAGGCAACCCAAAAGGACCATGCTCATAATCGGGTCAAGTACATACGAAAATAGTTATGGACTTAGACACTAATCCAACAGTTGCGTCTATCATGGAGTCTATGTGTGGTAAAAGGAAAGGATCCTTGGGACATGCCTTATTAAGATCCGTATAGTCCACACACACTCTCAATTTACTGTTCTTCTTTTGTACCACAAGAACATTAGCTATCCATCTTGGGAACTTCACCTCCTTGATCATGCCAATTTTGGGAAGTTTTTCTACTTCATCTTTTATCACTTGGTTTCTTTCGAGGTTATATTTACTTCTCTTTTGGTGTATTGGCCTGTAAGATGGGCCAATGTTAAGTTTATGGGTTATTATGTTTTGTCAACACCTATCATATCCTCATGTCTCCATGCAAACATTTTTCTTTTAGCCTTGAGGAACTTTATGAGATCTTGTTCGACTTGTTCAAACTTGAGGATCCTATGAGAACTTTAGCTTCAATATCCTCAAGGTTCAGGGGCACTTCTTTTATGTCATACTATATTGCTTCCAGCACACCTCGTGCCCTCTGCCTTAATAGTTATGCTTGTCGTGGTATTTTGAGGACTTTATTGAAGTCTTGTAGCATTCCTTGGATTCTTGTTGGTCTCTTATTATCTTCAATCCCCTATAGGGTGGGCAGCTTTACGCATTGATGATACATTGATGGAACGACCTTCATTTCATGGATCCAAGGTCTACCTAATATGACTTCATAAGAAGATAATGTGTCAATCACACAAAAACTTTGTAGAGAATTTACCCCCTCTGTGTAGTTTGGTAGCTTTATCTCGCCGATGGTGTTTAGTTTCTATACTGAAGCCAATTATTACGGAGGATCTTGCAACAATCTCAGACTGTGGGATGCTAACTCTTTTTAATGCATCTCGGTGTATGATGTTAACTGAGAATCCTCCATCGATGAGGATATTCTGACGAAGTGGTTGGCAATGTAAAGGGTAATCACTTGTCCATCGTGGTGAGGATCTTGGACATCCTGTCTATCCGCTTCGTCAAAGGTGACCTCCTTTTGGTTACTGATCATTATGTTCATTCGTGGTCCATTCGCCTTCTCCGTTTCGGATACTTTGGCGTGCCTTTTTACCGCAGACTAGGAGGTACTATAAATGTTAGATCCTCCAGAGATCATATTGATCACCTTGGCGTCTACCAACGGGGATCCTAGTCTTTTGAGGTTCTTCTGAGGATCCTGGTCTTTTTTTTTGGATTTTTCCTTTCTTCTCCTAAGGATTTCTTTGAGGTAGCCTTTTCCAAGGAGGTAGCTGATTTCCTTTTTGAGGGCTATTCAATCCTCTATGACGTGACCAAAGTCCTCAAGATATGCACACCATTTGGACTTGTCCTTCCAAGTAGTGGATTTTTCTCCTTTTCTGGCCATCTGGCTTTGTCTCCAAGATCCTGCATGGCGAATATTATACCTAAAATGTCCAGAGAAAAACAATAGTCAGTAATTTTAGGGAAATCTTCTTCCTCCCCCTCATCTTCAAGGGCATTAACCATGTGATGGTCAGGTTTGGAATAAGGCTTTGACTTATAGGATCATTGTGCCAAGGAGTAAGCTTTCCTATTGGGGTGATCATATATAACATCCCAAAATTCAAGACCAAAAATTTTAATTTTAATTTACTAATTACAAAACCATTTTTTGAAAACATCCATAGTATCAACTCATATCAAAACCAACGTATCAATAATCAAAACGTGTCATGATAAAACAACATCATAGTATAACTCCCAAAGATCTCATGTGCGAAAATCCTGTTGTTATGCACTGCAATCATGTTGAATCCTCTCCTTTCAAAGAATAATTACCTAAAACCTAAACAGAAAACCGTAAGCACAAAACTTAGTGAGTTCCCCCATCATACCACATAACATACAATAACATACTACCTAGCATATTCGGGTGCTGGCCTACCCCTTTGGTCTCTTTCAACCGGTAACCGCCTTGCATATCAGGGTGCTGACCTACCCCCTTCAGTCTCTTTCAACTGGTAACTGCCTAGCATATACGGGGACTATTTCACTCGTATTACTACCACATATCATCCTAGTACATAAACACATAAATCACATAAGTCAAACAAAAGGACAAACATCCAATGCAAATAAGTTTACAAATCACCAATTAACAAGGAAATACAATTCAAATCAACAAACAAGGTTTTCCCAAAATCATTTTTCAAGCCAAAACCAATTTTTAAATAAGCAAAAGAATGTTCAAAATCATTTTTCTTAACAAATGAAACCGATGTTTTCAACTCAAAAGTTTGATAAAGTTAATTCTACAAGAAATGTGAATTTCACACCAAAACAACCAAATTTTCCCAATTGTCCTATGAAACAAGTTTCCAAAGTTTCGTCTGTCAAAGGCAAATCTGATGTGAAAAACATTAACCATTAGCTCGAAGGAAAAGGGAAATCATTTCAATCAGGGAAATTTTCTCAATAACAAATCAAAGAGGCTTATGAAAAAGTATCTAAATGAATCTTCGAAGGGACTTCCTTCATCCAAGGAATCGAATCCTTCAGCTAAAAAATTGAGAGCTATTCCGAAAGCAAATTTTAAAGAGAAACGAACTAAGAAGCAAAAGGAAAAGTCAGTGAAAACTCTAAATCGATGGATGATTACATTTCGATGCCTTTAGCTACCGAAGTTGATGTAATTGATAGTCTAAATTCTGAAGTTCGTAATTAGATTCTAGGATCTTCTTTTCACAATGCTTTTCAATCTAATAACCAAGGACCCAAAAAAACTTGGGGACCTAAATTCTTCCACTGATTGTAGGTTTTTTGTGATGAGCAATATGATGAAATATGGTATATTGATAGTGGTAGTTCTCGTCACATGACTGGAAGAAAGGAAAATCTCCATGATTATCGAAATATAGAAAAGTAACAAATGGGAAATTCACAATGAATAGGGTAGCTTATGTCGAAGGTCTTCAACATAACTTGATAAGTGTTTCACAACTTGTTGTGGGAATTGACAATTAAGTGGTGTTAAATGAAGAAGGAAGTGCGATTTCGAACATAGACACAAAGGAAGTATTGCTCAAATCAAAACAAAAGGCGATATGTTTACACTCGACATCAAACCAATAGTTGGGATTCCCTCAGTGTGCTTACTTTTGAAATTTGAATAAATTGGTAGTAAATAATTTAGTCATTGGTTTACCTGTGTTAAAATTTTATAAGGATACTTTGTGTGCAGCTTGCGAACATGGAAAGCAACACAGAGAAGGTCATCCGATTGTAATAGATTCAAAGATTGTTGAATCTTTGGAACTTCTTCACATTGATCTTTGTGGACCCTCGACTGTTGAGACTCTCAACAAGAAGAGATATATATTGGTAATTGTTGATGAATTTTCAAGCTTTACTTGGGTATATTTTATGAGACACAAATCCAAAACTGATCAATAAATGATCGACTTCATCAAGCATATTGAACTAAGTTTGAATAAAAAGGTTCGAAAGATCAAGAGTGTCAATGGCTCAGAATTTAAGAACAATGTTCTTGATTCATTATTAATTGAAAAAGGATTTTCACGTAATTTCTCTTCACTTTACACTCGTGAATAGAATGGTGTTGTAGAAAGAAAAAATCGTTCACTTTGCGAAGCAACAAGAACAATGCTCATATATGCGAATCTTCCTCATTGTCTATAGGTCGAAGCAATTTCCACTGCATGTTTTACTCAAAATAGATCATTTATTCATCGTCGTTTTAACATCACTCCTTATGAAATCATCAACAACCGAAAAGAAAATGTTATATTTTTCCATGTTTTTGGATGCAGGAGCTTCATTATGAATCTCAAGGATAATCTTTCGAAATTCCAGTCAAAAGCTGATAAAGGGATATTCTTGGGATATTCTCATAATTCGGTTACTAATAGGGTGTTAAACAAATGAACGAGGAAAATCGAAGAAACATTTAATCTTACTTTTGATGATTATTATGTTACAAGAGTTGAGAAAATATTTGAACAACACCCAATAATGAATGAATCAAATAATGAATCTCAAAATTTAAGTTCGTTATATTTTGATTATGATTTGATTTTCGGTGTTCCAGATCGGGCTATTGATGTATAAGTTAATGCTGATGACAATCAATTGCCAGAAGCGTCGAAACAATCTGATGATTCCACTCTCACACAAGATACCAATGATTCTCTTTCATTAACAAATTCTTCCAGAAATAACAAAAGTCTGCCTAGTGATTCGAATGACCAAGTGGAGGGGGAGCACTTGCATTCGTCTACTCAAGTTGTGAGGAGCATATTTTCAAGGGGGGGAGAGAAAGAATGATTGTTAATGTCGAGGGGGATCATAGTGATAATAATCCAATTGTTGAGGGGGATCATGATGCTAATAGTACAAATGTTTCGAATGATTAACATGATGAATTTCTTGATATTAATGATAATTTTTCAAATGCAGGTGAAGGATCTGAAACTAAAGAAATGTTTGAAGATTTACCTTGGGACTTTAATCATGTGTTTCCTCCAATGGATAAGTGGACGTGGAGTCATCCAAAAGAACAAATTCTTGGTTATCCTCAAGAGGGAGTTTTGACTAGAGCTAAACTTTGTGCTAAAAATGAGGTACTTAATGTTTACCAAGAATTTTGCATGTTTAATGTCTTTATTTTGAAAATTGAACCAAAAACAATAAAGATTGCTATGGAAGATCCTGATTAGATTGTTTCTATGCAATTTGAGTTGGCTGAATTAGAAAGAAATAAAGTTTGGTGTCTAATTCCAAAACCAAAATATGTATTAGTGATAGGATTAAAATGGATCTTTAAAATTAAAACTGATAAAGAAGGAAATATTATTCGAAATATGGCTAGGCTAGATGTAAAAGGATATTCGAAACCAGAAAGGATTGATTATGAAGAAACCTTTGCCCCTGTCATGAGACTCGAGGCTGTTCAGATATTTTTAGCCTATGCAGCACACAAGGACATTGATGTTTATCAAATGGATGTGATGTGTGCTTTTCTCAATGGTGTTCTCGAAGAAACGATTTATTATGACCAACCACCAATTTTTGTCAAGTCTAAATACCCTGATCATTGTTATATATTAGACCAAGCTGTTTATGGTCTTAAACAAGCTCCACATGCCTGGTATGCCACTCTTACAAATTTCATAAAATCTTCGAAATTCAAAGAAGGATCTATTGTTCCAACTCTCTTTCAAAATAAAGTGGGGAATCATCTCATGCTTGTTCAAGTTTATGTTGATGTTATTATTTTTGGTTCAACTGATCCTCAATTGTCAATTGAATTTGAAAATATGATGAAAAGTCAGTTGGAGATGAGCATGATGGGGAAGATAAACAATTTTCGGGGATTAAATATTCGTCAAAGAAAAGAAGGAGTTTTCATCAATCAAGAGCAGTATACAAGAAATTTACTTCAAAAGTTCGGCATGACGAATAATTCAAAGTTACGAGTACCAATGGCAGTTGGAACAAGACTAAGTCCATATTTGGATAAACCAATTGTTGATCTCACATTGTATTGAAGCACGATCGGTTCGTTACTACACCTTACGGCTAGTAGACCCGATATTATGTTTTCTATGTGCAATTGTGCTAGGTACGAATCGAATCCTACAGAACCTCATCTTACTGTTGTGAAGAATATTTCTCGCTATCTCAAAGGCACTGTTTCGTTAGGATTGTGGTATCCTTCGAAAACAGGGTTTTTCATTCAAGCATTCTCAGATGCTAATCTTGGTGGATGTCAACTTGATCGAAAAAGCACAAGCGGCGGATGTCAACTCTTGGATGGGAAGCTCATGAGTTGGTAGACGAAGAAACAAACATGTGTTTCAATTTACACAACAGAAGCATAATATGTTGCTGAAGCAGCTTACACTTCTCAAATCATACGGATTCAAAGTCAACTGCGTGATTATGCAATCAACATGAAGAAAATTCCATTGTATTTTGATTAACAAAGTTCCATATATATATTTCTCACAATCCTGTGCAACATTCGAAAACAAAATACATTGCTCTTCGCAATCACTTTATTAAAGATCATGCTGAAGATGGCAACATTGAACTTCATTTTGTAAAGACAACTGATCAGCTTACTGATATTTTTACAAAACTAGTAGATGAAAAATCTTTCATAAGAATTTTGAATGGCATAGGCATGATAGATGCGAATTCAATTCCAGGACTGATTTCGTTAGAATGATAAGCCAAAGCGGTGGAAAGATGTCAATTCAGCGGTTACTGTACATTCTTCATCGGTTACAGTTCACAGTCAACGCTTCAACATCCTTCACCTTCGACTGATGGGTTTTAGCCATGTGAACATTCCTATGTGCACATACAAACCCTACTGCTTGGATCTAGGTTTCTCTAATTGAACATACATTGAATCCAAGACTTCTAATAGTAAATCTAGAATAATAACAATAAGAAATCAGAATTAGAAGATTACCTTGAATCACTTGCTTGATCTTCTTGTCCTTGGAGCATTAGAGTCACAATTGTCACTCCTCTAATGGGTTACAAACACCAACTAGCAAGAGTATGATTGGAGATAGAGGAGAGGGGATCAAGAATCGGCCAGGGTTTCTTCTAGAGCATAGGTGCTGATTTTCCTTGACCCTTAGGGTCTATTTATACTAGTGAGGCTCCTACGGTTTCACCCTTAAACCCTAATTGGATAACTTAGGCCCTAAGCAATCCAATACCCTAATGATAAGCCTTGGACGATTTTAAGGCCTATCCAAAGTCCTCAAAACCGTCCCCCCTTATCCTTAAGGGATTTGTTGCCCAAAGTACAACTATCATTCAGTTGACAGTTTACGCCCTTCTATTTAATTAATCTCCTTAAGTCACCAAATTTATTCCTAATTAATTCATGAATTATATTAATCAAACAATAATTATATTATTCCATATGTTATTCTCATAATATATAAATAATATTTCTTTTCTCATTATAAATCATCCTGTCAAGTTGCTATGGTGAAGGCAACCCAAAAGGACCATGCACAACGGGGTCAAATACTTGCCTAATATAGTTGCATCCTTGGACACTATTCCAATAGTCTCCCACTTGGATAAGTCTAGTAACTATATATACAAGTATAATTCGATTAGCAATCGTAGTTCTCAAAGACGCTGTCAAACTCTGATTATATCAATCTTGTCCTTCAGATAAGGGATCGTACAGTCCTCTGTTTAGATATCATGCTGATAATTCTGTGGAACTAATTTGCTAGCACTTGGTTTCTCGATTTCAGATTCATTTGACATAGAACTTAATCGAACACATCAATTCAGTTCTGACCGGGCCCGACACATAAGTCAAATTAAATCATCGAGTGGCCGAGATATCGCTTTTACCCTTTTAGGATAAAAGTAACGGATAAACTTCGACTTATATGCATTTACATATTCATTAATTAACTATACACAACAATGCGTTTTATAACATCAAGTTACTGATGTGGTTTCGCATTATCAATGTACAACCAATTAACAAATAACAAACCATATATCTAGGTTTTAAGACTATATGATATTATCGTCTTGCGATCACCCTTTTTATTATATTCTATAAGGTGATTCCAGCAAGCGCGGGTTTGTTCCAATGCTCAAAACCAGTTCATAAGCAATCATGAACGTTGCAGCAAAGTTTTTCTATGTCTAATACCATTTAGACAATCTACACACCAATTCATGACAATCTTCATTCATACCTACTTCCAAAATATGAAAGATTGTGGACAATTCGGATAATTCGATTATTCTTAATAAAATCAATTATTCTGGAAGTCAAAACATGCAAAGTGAAACAATAGTTAAACAATTAATGTAAGACAATAACATTACTCATAAATAATACTCTTTTATTTAATCATCAAATGTTAATTACATTTATCTATTACACGTTTCTACTACTATCTAATCTATACTAATATTATCCTTCAGCCCAATACTCCTAGCATGCTGCAAGTGCTTAACCCTGCTCAGTCCCTTCGTAAGCGGATCTGCTGGGTTATCTTCTGATGATATCCTCTTCACCACGACTTGTCCTTCTTCTACACAATGTCTAATAAAGTGATATTTTATGTCGATATGTCGAGATCTACCATGATCCCTCGGTTCCTTGGTCAAGGCAACTGCTCCTTCATTATCACAGAAAATCTCCATGGGCTCCTTTATGGCAGGTACAACTCCAAGATCACCGATGAAGTTCTTCAACCATATTGCCTCCTTCGACGTTTCACTCGTTGCAATGTATTCTGATTCACATGTTGAATCAGCTACGGTTTCTTGCTTGGAACTTTTCCAAGTTACTGCTCCTCCATTCAGGGTAAAGTGTTGGATTAGTGTCTAAGTCCATAACTATTTTGGTATGTACTTGACCTGATGGTGCATGGTCCTTTTGGGTTGACTTCACCAAAGCAACTTGATAGGATGAATTATGGACAGAAAGGATTAAATATGATTTATTAATGTATTATGAGATTAATATATTAAAGGAGAAATCATATTGTTAAATTAATATTAGTCAATAATTAATTGATAATTAGTTTTGTGACTAAAAGAGATTAATTAAACTTAAGGGACTGGAATTGTAATTATAAGATAATTGCAATTTGGGCCATGGATTGCCTTATATTAAGGAGTGGACGAATTCTATGGGGAAGCCCATAACAAATCGTCCAAGGCCTTAAGGAAAGGGATCCATGGGTTGCTTAGGGCTTAAGCATCCAAATTAGGGTTTCCTTGTTAGATAACCCTAATAGCCTCACTATATATAGACCCCTTATGACCCAAAAACGTGGCTAAGACTTGTTCTAGGGTTTCACACGTTTTTTGGGCAGCCTCCATCCTCTCTCCTCTTCATCCTCTTGCTTATGGTGTTTGTGAACCATTAGAGGAGTGACATTTGTTACTCTAAGCTTTCTAAAGTCAATACAAGGAGGAATTGGGATTGTTATTGCTATATAACAATCAAGGTATGATCTAAACCCTAATTATATGTTATATTGATTATCATATGCTAGATTTAGGGTTTATAGTCTTGGATAACTAGCATGTACAATAGAGAAACCTAGATCCAAGCGTTAGGGTTTGTATGAGCACATAGGATGTTCTTAGGACCAAAACACATCAGTGGTATCAGAGCCTAGATTGGTTTCTATTGTACTGATGCCTTGTATGTTGTAAAATATTCGTTTTTTGTGGTTCTTCTTGCTGAACTCGCCGAGTTCATGCTAACTCGACGAGTCCATGTCTGACTCGACGAGTCGGCTGGTCAGTAAGAGGGAAAACGGGGATTTCTTGCTGTTTTTGCTTGAGGATACTTGCCTTATCATATTAGATCAATATAAATCCAATTTTTTGATATATATGAGTATATTCTTGATCTAATTGAAGATATTAATCAATTAATAAAATATTTGTTTCCTTATGTGATAATTGATTAATTATTTTGATTAAATTGGTAAGTTGTTTTGCAAGAAATCATTAAATAAATCAAATATGGATAATTATGTGATTAAATGTTAATTTAGATTATTTGTTATTTCATCCTTGTGTTATGAAAAGTTTCATATCTTCCCTTTTAAGTTTTATAGTTTAAATTTGAACTCAAAAGTTTTGTTGTTTTGAAATTTAAATAGTTGAAACCCTAATGTTTTGAAAAAGGTTTCAAAAACTTGCCCTCAAGTTTTGGAATTTAAATTTTGATTAATTGTTTAATTTTGATGTATATTTAAATTCTAAAACCTAATGTTTTGAAATGTTTCAAAACTTGCCCTCAAGTTTTGGAATTTAAAAGTTGATTAAAATTTTAATTAGGAATGTTAAATTCTAAAACCCTAGTATTGTTTTGAAAAGATTCAAATCACACCCTTATGGTTTTATTAATTAATTAAGGTGTATAATTAAAAGAGGTTTAATAAATCCATAAAAGTTTTGGTTTACAATGTAATTAAATTAAAAGTATGATTATTAAATTTGACCACCTAGTATTTTAAAAGTTGTAAAATACACCATATATTATGTATAACATTAAAAGTCTAACATTATATATATATATATATATATATATATATATATATATGTATGATTAAAGGTCTATAAGGGGTGTTTAAGGAAGGTGCCTATAAAATGGCGATTGAATGGGTATCCACTCTTACCCACCGCACTCTTGACTAGTGGAGGGTCATTAGCCGAACGGGTAGGATAAGACGAAACCTTCCATTATAAGTATAGTGAAGTATAAAAGTAACTAAATGTTTTTCAATTTCCCAATCTTAGTTACTTAGGCAAAGTGAATTGATGCAATTCCATGAAATTACACTTTGTGCCCTTGCGAAGACGTTAGTGGAGCGTGTGTGGTTTACCGGCACACTAAATGGTTCTAAGCAAAGGTAGCAAAGGATGACTCAATGTTTGTCATAGTTCGGTGGAGCGTGTGTGGTTTACCGGCACATCGAATAGGTGACTGTAACATGTGAGGGCACCATGTAAGTTTGCATGGTTATTCACACCCGCTTTGTGATCCTCGGCATCCCAGTCACAAACTAGAGGGGCATATCGAGATTTAAACATGCCATTGAAATGTTCAATGAATCTCATAGGATCTAGGAGTTTTCATTGATTTAAAAACTTAAATTTTTTTTTCGTTTTTCATGGTGGAAATTAGTGAATCGTCATTCACTTACCTTCAAATGTTCTGCAATTTGGGTTACGACATCCCTCTCCCGAGTTGTAGAATATTGTGTTGGGTCCTAGCCTTAGTATCTCATTTGGGTGATTTACTAAGGACTCAATAAATTAACTAACTTGATTCGTTTTCTCCCGTTTTGTAGATGTCAAAGTTCGACAACTATGGTCATCCCAAATCCCGTGGAACAAGCATTCCACATGAAGATGGTATTCCACGATTTGATCGAGGAACAGGAAATCATGCTTCACTTCCTCCACCTCCTTCGATTGTTCTCCCTAACCCACAAGTTCAAAGGCTTGAAAAGTTCAAAATCACTCAACCCTTTTAGCAAGTAAGCATAAAGAAGGAAAGTCGGTGTGTGAACACGTCCTAGGGATGATGTCACACATTGATAGGTTAAGAATGTTGGGATCCGTTGTCTGTGAGAAAATGGCTGTTGATTGGGTTCTTCAGTCACTTCCTAATTCATATAGTGACTTTGTAAGATAGTACTATATGATGAACTGCGACGTAACCCTTATAGATCTCACCTATATGCTTATTGATGCTGAATCAGCAATGGTTTGGCGCAATAGAAAAGCAAATTTGATTGGTGAATCTGCCTTCAAGACCTATATGGATATAGACAATGGCAACGAAAGACATGCTATGATCGAAAAGTTTGATCATAAGAGAAAGGCAATGTCTGAAGTAGTTCCATGTGTTGTTCCAAAAGAGTCAATTTGCTTTTATTGCCAAGAGAAAGGGGCATTGGAGACGAAGCTACCCTATTTACCTAAGAGATCTATGAGATGGGAGAGTCGAAACGTATGGCTCTAATATAGGTAAAATCCATTAACTAACTCTTTTAAGCTTCTATTCTAGATTCTTAATACATAATGTGATAAGATTACAATTGATGTTTTATAGAATCGAAGAAAAGAAAGGAAGCTTAAGGGAAGAAGTGAGCAGAATCTAACCATGAAGGAATGGATTTCGATCGCATTTCTCGAAGATTAGATTCTTGAGCTACTACTTAGAGTTAGAATAAGATTGCTAAGAAAGATGTATTAGCATACTTTTTCAATGAATTGCATTGTAAGGACAAATTTTTTCCGCAATAAAATAAATTTTGATTTAATATTATTTATTTATCCTTGCAATGGCATGCATGAAAATTGATGTTTGAAGTTTTCTAATATTAGCAATAATGGATTTGATTCTTAATTATGTTGTTTGTGGAAATGTCGAGAATTTACCAAATAGGGAGAGTTTCTCATCGCCCAAGTTTCAATTGGACAGAAACTTGAAATCATGCAACATGGTTGCACGATGAATGATAAATTTCATATTTGGAAATTAGACTAATTCATTGACAAAGTGTCAAGTGAAGGACTAGGAGATCGAATACACAAAGTTGCGTGTTGATCAAGTCCACCATAAGAGTAACAAAGATATTCTTCATGATTTACTAAAGGTTTAGTAAATATGATTATGCTTATAAGATTAAGTGTAATTCGGAATTGATTAAAAAGGTTTAAATCAATAGCAAAACGAATAAAAGTAATCAAGTAGGCAGAAAGATAAAAGTTTCTCCATTATAATAAGAAGGGAGAGTACCTTTTATGCTTTATGATAGGTCTTAATGATTAATAACCATATCTCAATTGATCCTCTAAGTGAGTCTTAGTACAATTGTATGTTTAAGAAGAGGAATCAAGGATTGAAGAAATGGTTAAATCAAGAAGTCAATCATACTCCATTCCAAAACAAGTCTTAAAGTTAAGATTGTGACATTGAATGAAAAGTATTAAGAAGGTTTGTAACATTCATCAAATGTGGAAAGTTGTCATGTCTTGGATAAGACAAAGACCAACTAGGACCAATTTATGAAGTGTTTTGATAAGAACTACACTAACTCTTGAATATTTGTTTGTCGAGAAATGTTTATTGACAAGAGAATCCTATATGTCAAGGAGTCAGTGGGAGTATTAATGGTCTTGAAAGGTTTCAAGAACAAATCAAAAATAGACCTTATCGATCATCACTAGCACACGAGTTAAGGTTTACAACCTATCGTGTTGACACTATATTGCTTCTGTGCCATTCCAATTGAGTTAATTATGCATATGAGTTCTATGAGTTCTCGTTCGAATGCATAAAAGGCAAGGACCTTGATCAATGAAGAGTACATTGATAGAAAGGTTGAGCTGCTTAACTACTTAGAAGACGTGGTGGGCAGTTGTGCTACCATAAGGCAAGAAATCAAGATTAAGAAAGTTCGGTCCATATGAGTTTGAATTTGTCGTAAACTTTGGTTTTGACAAATTCACATGGATAGGAACACATACATCATTAAAATCTAAGTGTCATAAGATTCCCTCCTTCATGAAAATGACTGTGAGGAAATGCTTTCACTAAGAATGATTTTAAGAAGATAGTGATTGTGAAAATTGTATTCTCGAATTTGATTATGGTTACGGTATCCCTTTCCATAATTTGAATTGTGAGGTTTGGCAATTAGTCTGAATTGTTTAGACACACATATGAGCTATCTAAGAAAAAGGTGTATAAGTTCAAGAAGCCTTGATAAGAGATTATCAAAGCACTAAGTATTAGAAACATGAACTTAAGAAATTCAATAGGTATTGTTTTTCTGAAAGTTAAGCTGTTTCTGAATACATGTCAAAGCTAGTGGTAACATAAGTGTTATGATAATCATCATGATTGTGGGAGCATAAATGTTATGATTGTATGATTATTAAGGAAAGTATTGCAAGTTGGCAATATTAATTATAGAAAACAAGAGTCATTCTTTGCAAAATTGTAAGGATGGAATAGTTGTTTTGCTATAATTAAGGGAGAGAATATAATGCTCCGTTTCAAATCTAAAGGCTTAGGTTGTGGAATGTTATTAAATTTAGTCAAAGGTATATAGTGTGTTCTTAAATTTTCGATTATGATTACGGCATTCCTCTTCACAATTCGAATTTTGAGAACATAGAAAAATAAAACATTATGGCAAAAGATTGATAAAGTATCAAATCTTTATGTAAGACATTATGCATCGTATCCCATACGCTTCGGGTATAGGATTGATTGCAAATGATATAATATTTGACCATTCTAAAATTTTCCAAATGTCTAGCGCATTTAGAGGGAAAAAGGACGAGAATCGGTTTTGACTAAGATAATTAAACAACTATCAAAGGATAATCCAAAGTTCGCCGAGGATCGGTCGCTTGTGAGTAGTTGGAAGTATAGTATTGGAAAATATGGAAATGTTTCCATATTAGATGGACCATATCGACATTATTATGAATAGATAAGATTCTATTATGAATTAGATGTTATATGGAAAATATGGAAACGTGTCCATATTGGGAATTGAATATTAAAAAATCTATGACTAGATTAGAAACTTTTATGCAATAGGATGTTCAAAGGAATGTACTTTGAGTGAGAGACATCATATCTAAGGAATTGTATTGTAACAATCTCCGATAGAGATTTTTGTAATATCATTGGCAATAGTCTTTGTGACTTTGGTGCAGTGACATTACGAAAGGATCATTGCATAAAATGTTAGAATCTAATATATTCTATAAGTGGCAAAATTTGATATTCTTTTACTTATGGAAAGGGATTAGGAGTTGTGAAATGAGTATGATTGGAAATGGGTTCAGTGTGATCTATTTCACAAAGTAAGAACCATAGGTAAACATTGTGTGCATGCTAGGAGCATGGGACAAGTGTTGTAATTCATGTAAGAAGTTGATTACCCGAAACGACAAATAATGAGTAATCGATATGGTGATAAATAAATGGAGTTTTATTTATACTCAAAGGTTTAAGGCCATATGGGATTAGTATTATTCTTTTGTTTCACTTTGCACGTTTTGACTTCCTGAATAATTTAATTGGTTAAGAACATTCAAATTATTCGAACGGGCCACAGTTGTTCATACGTTGGAAGTAGGTATGAATAAAGACTGTTGTGAATTGGTGTGTGGATTGTCTAAAAAAGTATTATACATAAGCAAATGTTTGCTGAAAGGTTCATGAGTGCTTATTTGAGCATTGGATTAAACCCACGCTCACTTGGATCACTCCATGAATTATATCACGAGTGATTGGTGAGACGATAACATCTTATATTCTTGAAACCAGATGTGTGAGTTGTATCTTGCAAATCGGTTGCACATTGATAATATGTAAACGCACTAGTAACTTGGTGTTATAAAACATATTGTTGTGTGTAATTCGGTGAGTGAGTGCAAGCAAGCATTGTATCAAAGTTTATCCGTTCCTTTTATCCAAAGTAGGATAAAAGCGATATCTTTGGGCCACTCGATGATTTAGTGATGACAAACATAAATGTACGGCCGAGCTAGGGCTAATTTGATTTGTTCAAATAGTCAGTCGTCATAAATCGGAAGTCGAGAAAAAGTACAAAGAGAATGATTTGAAATCATGTCTTATACGATATCTAGAATGGAGGAATATATGATCCCTTATCTAAAGGACACGCGTATCTAATAAGATCAGAGTTGACAGTGCCATTGGAAAGCCACAATCGCAGATCAGGATCTGAAGTCATACGCATAATAGTTATTAGACTTATCCAAGTGGGAGACTGTTGGATTAGTTTCTAAGTCCATAACTATTTTGGTATGTACTTGACCCGATGGTGCATGGTCCTTTTGGGTTGCCTTCACCAAAGCAACTTGATAGGATGAATTATGGAGAGAAAGGATTAAATATGATTTATTAATATATTATGAGAATAATATATTAAAGGAGAAATCATATTGTTTAATTAATATTAGTCAATAATTAATTGATAATTAGTTTTGTGACTAAAAGAGATTAATTAAACTTAAGGGACTGGAATTGTAATTATAAGATAATTGCAATTTGGGCCATGGATTGCCTTATATTAAGGAGTGGACGAATTCTATGGGGAAGCCCATAACAAATCGTCCAAGGCCTTAAGGAAAGGGATCCATGGGTTGCTTAGGGCTTAAGCATCCAAATTAGGGTTTCCTTGTTAGATAACCCTAATAGCCTCACTATATATAGACCCCTTATGACCCAAAAACATGGCTAAGACTTGTTCTAGGGTTTCACACGTTTTTTGGGCAGCCTCCATCCTCTCTCCTCTTCATCCTCTTGCTTATGGTGTTTATGAACCATTAAAGGAGTGACATTTGTGACTCTAAGCTTTCTAAAGTCAATACAAGGAGGAATTGGGATTGTTATTGCTATATAACAATCAAGGTATGATCTAAACCTTAATTATATGTTATATTGATTATCATATGCTAGATCTTGGGTTTATAGTCTTGGATAACTTGCATGTACAATAGAGAAACCTAGATCCAAGCGTTAGGGTTTGTATGAGCACATAGGATGTTCTTAGGACCAAAACCCATCATAAAGACCCAGCCCGACTGCGAACAGTAGTTGTCCCTATCGGTCTGAAAGCTGGCGTCACCATACCATCGCACCTTCAAGTCATCACTCCCTCTGAGGACTAAGAACCATTCCTTCGTCCTCCGAAGGTACTTAAGGATATTCTTGACCGCAATCCAATGGGCTCTGCCAGGGTTCCCTTGATATCTACTAACCATGCTCAAAGCAATGGATACATCAGGGCGAGTACAAGTCATTGATGGATTTTGAGCATTCTAACACTTCCTAAGTGTACATGCAACCCTAATAACCTTGGATCTATGTTTGTCGAATTATCATGCAAAGTTGAATTCCAAGGTTATATTCCTATCTCGCATACATGGGGAACAATTTCTAACTTGAATGAAAGATAGAATAACTTACCTTGTTGTTGCTTATGTTCCTTGAAACCTTATGAGCCAAGCACCCCAAGTGTGATGCCTCAAATGCTTCACACAACACCAAATTCTCTTGGAAAGACTTTTGAGAGAACACATACTTCTTGAAATCGGCCTAGCCCTCTTGTTTCTTATGTGTAACCGATTTTGGTGGAGAATGGGACTCTTATATAGTGTTGACACATCTAGGGTTACACCATGTAAACCCTAATGTGTCATGACTCTTCATTTCCATGACCCATGGGTTTGTAACTCCCATGGAGCATCCATGGAGCATCCTATGGGTAGAATCCAACTTGATAATCCATGGAGCCTCTTAGCCCACTATACAAGATATGAATGATTTACATAATCAACCCATCTATTTAATTAGTTATCTTTTGATCACTTAATTAATTCCAAATTAATTCTTTGATCAAACTAATCAAATAATATTATTAATATATTAGAACTTATAATATATTAATAATCTCCAAGTGTTATTCCTGTCATTTAGTCTATCCAATTGCATGGTGCCATGCAACCCAAATGGACCATGTCGGGTCGGGTCAAGTACTAACCAGAAATAGTTATGGACTTAGACACCTTATCCAACAGTCTCCCACTTGGATAAGTCTAATAACTATAACTACAGTACTTCAGGAACCGACCGGAAATCGTAGCTCTTTCAAGGTCTCTCGGAACTGAGAAGATGTTGATACGCCATTTAAGATAAGTGATCATATAATCCTCTATTCTAGATATCAGCTGGACAAATACATGGAATAATGTCTTACTTATTGTCCAGTAGTTTGTTTCTCGATTTCCGATTTGTTTGACAAAGAACTTAATTGAACACATCAACTTAGTTCTGACCGGGACCGGTACATAGGTCAAAACAAAATCATCGAAGGGCCTAGATATCAGCTTCAAATCCAAGAAGGAATAGATAAACTTCGACTCATATGTTTGTTCTACCAATCATTGAATTATACACAAAAGCACGTCTTATAACATCGAGTTACCAATGCGTTTTCGTACAATCAATGCATAACCAAGCTGTAAGTAACAAATCATATCTCTAGGTTTGAAGACTTATATGATATTACCGTCTCACGATCACTCGAGATAAATTCCATGAAGTGATTCCAGTGAGTGTGGGTTGAGTCCAATGCTCAGAACTTATGAGCACTCATGATTGTTGTAGCCTTGTCCAACACCTTAGACCTCTGCAACCAATCATGACAGTCTTGATTCATACCTACTTCCGACATATGACCGACTGTGGAGGTTTGAATAATATGTTATACCAAACAAAATTATTCTGGAAGTCAAAACATGTAAAAGAAATATAGTAAACGATCGACAAGAGATAGAAACACTTTACTCATAAATAAAACACCTTTTATTCATCATCTAATGTCAATTACACTTTACAAATTTCTGGGTTATCTAACTACTAAATCTAACATCATCCTTCATCCCTATGCTCCGAGCATGCTGGAGATGCTTAACCCGGGTCAGTCCCTTCGTGAGTGGATCTGCTGGGTTCTCATCCGATGATACCCTCTTTGCCACGAGGAGTCCTTCTTCTATCCGATGTCTGATAAAATGGTATTTTATGTCGATGTGTCTGGATCTCCCATGATCCCTTGGTTCCTTGGCTAAGGCAAAAACACTTTCACTATCACAGAAAATTTCCATTGGCTCTTTAATAGCTGGTACAACTCCAAGGTCTCCAATGAAGTTCTTCAGCCATATCGCCTCCTTTGCCGCCTCGCTAGCTGCAATATACTCTGATTCACAAGTTGAAGTAGCCACTGCCTCTAGCTTGGAACTCTTCCAAGAAATTGCTCCTCCATTTAGGGTAAAGACCCAGCCCGACTGAGAGCGGAAATTATCCCTATCAGTCTGAAAGCTAGCATCACTATACCCTACAACTCTCAAGTCATCACTCCCACCGAGGGTAAGGACCCAGTCCTTAGTCCTCCGTAGGTATTTGAGGATATTCTTTACCGCAGTCCAGTGTGCCTTGCCAGGGTTCGCCTAATACCTGCTAACCATGCTCAGGGCAAAGGCTACATCAGGTCGAGTACACGTCATAGCATACATGATCGATCCTAAAACCGAAGCATAAGGTATTCGACTCATTTCTGCTATCTCAGCCTCAGTGCTAGGGCTTTGTGTCTTACTCAATCTGGTGTTACTCTGGATGGGTAACTCTCCTTTCTTGGAGTCCTGCATGCTGAATCTCTTCAGCACCTTATCCAAGTAGGTACTCTGACTAAGTCCAATTAGTCTTTTACTCCGATCTCTCAAGATCCTTATCCCTAGAATATAGGCAGCTTCTCCTAGGTCCTTCATAGAGAAACACTTCCCAAGCCAGGACTTAACTTCCTGCAGAGTTGGGATGTCATTTCCTATGAGTAGTATGTCATCCACATACAATACCAAAAAGCTAACTATACTCCCACTAGCCTTGACATACACGTAAGACTCATCTTCACTCCTAGAAAAGCCAAATTCCTTGTCCTTTTCATCAAAGCAAAGATTCCATCTACGAGGTGCTTGCTTCAATCCATATATGGATTTCTCAAGCTTACACACTCAATTAGGGTACTCGTTGCTGACAAAAGCCTCTGGCTGACTCATGTAAACATCTTCAGCCAACTTTCCATTAAGGAAAGCGGTTTTGACATCCATTTGCCATATTTCACAATCATGAAATGAAGCTATGGCCAACAGAACACGAATAGACTTAATCTTGGCTACTGGAGAAAAGGTCTCATCATAGTCCACTCCAGGAATTTGAGAGAAGCCCTTTGCAACCAGTCTAGCCTTATAAGTGTGTACTTTACCATCCATGTCGGTCTTCTTCTTGAAGACCCATTTGCACCCTACTGTCTTACGACCTGGTACATTCTCAACCAAGTTCCAAACTTGATTGTCACACATGGACTGTATTTCACTGTCCATTGCCTCTTTCCACTTGGATGACTCAGGGCCTGCCATGGCTTCCGCGTAACTGCTAGGTTCATCCAGACCTATCAGTGTCTCATCATTGATAAGTTTATCCCCTTCTGTAGTAATATGGAATCCATAGTAATGCTCAGGAGCATTCCTAACCCTTGTGGACCGCCTCAGAGGTACAGACTTGTCAATTGGCTCAACAGGAGTTTCTTCCTCAAGTTGAGTGCTAGGGTTTGAAGTTCCTTCACCGCTTGACTCTTGAATTTCTTCAAGATCAACTTGCCTCCCACTGTTTCCTTGGCTTATGAACTCTCTCTCTCTAAAGAAAGCCCTCCTAGCTACAAACACCACATTTTCACTAGGTCTGTAGAAGAGGTAACCAAAGGATTGTTGTGGGTGGCCGATGAAAATACACCTCTCGCTTCGGGGTTCGAGCTTATCATGAGTCTCGCGTCTCACGAAAGCCTTGCAACCCCAAATCTTGATGTGGTCTATTTTAGGTACTTTACCAGTCCACATCTCGTGAGGAGTTTTGGCAACTTTCTTTGTAGGGACTAGATTAGGGATATGGGCGGCAGTCTCTAAGGCATACCCCCATAATGAGATTGGTAGCGAAGCTCGACTCATCATGGAATGAACCATATCCAACAAGGTTCGATTACGCCTCTCAGCCACACATTTCAACTGTGGTGTCCTGGGAGGTGTCAATTGTGAGACTATCCCACATTCCCTTAGATAGTCAAGGAACTCTAAACTAAGATACTCACCACCACGATCGGATCGAAGCATCTTAATGTTCCTGCCCAATTGATTCTCGACTTCCTGTTTAAATTCCTTAAACCTTTTGAAAGTCTCTGACTTATGCTTGATCAAGTAGACATATCCATATCTATTGTAATCATCAGTAAAAGTAAAATAATAATGATTAGCATCCCTTGTGGCATGTTTGAATGGTCCACACACATCCGTGTGTACAAGGTCCAACAAACCTTCACCCCTCTCACACGAGCCTGTGAAGGGTGACTTTGTCATTTTTCCAAGTAAGCATGATTCGCAACTATCATCTGACTCTTGCTTATATGTCCAAGACGACAATGCCATAATGATGCTTTATCCAAGTTATTATTATTAACAGAATCAATACACAATACATTATTTCCTAAGTTATCAACCACAGATATTGTTTCATACACGCCATCACAAGGTAATGCTTTGAAATAAATAACATTATTAAAGAAAGCATTAATCGAACCAACTTCATTATCAAATGAAAAGGTGAAACCTTGTTTATACAATGCATGAAAGGAAATAATATTTCTTGCCATTTCTGGCGAATAACAACACTTATTCAAATCTAAACTAAACTCACTACTTAGCGATAAAGTATAAACTCCAATCTTGGTGACAGGTAAAGCTTTCCTATTCCCCATGATTAAGTTTATTCTTCCTTGCTCCACATTCTCACTTCTTCTTAGTCCCTGCAAATCACAACAAATGTGAATACCACAACCGGTATCAAGGACCCAAGATTTAGAATGGGGTGAGTTATTAGAAATGATAGTGTAAATACCTGCATGGTTGGGTTTAACTTTCCCACCCTTCACATCTTGCTGGTATTTTGGGCAGTTCCGCTTCCAATGTGATTTTTCATGGCAATAGAAGCATTCAGCCTCTTTTGGGTCAGAAGAAGGAGTGATGAAACCTTTCTTGGTTCCACTTGAAGAAGAGCCATCAAGGGTCCGAGCCTTGGTACCCTTAGAAGAACTCTTTCTCTTCTTCCCTCGACTTTTCCCGATTGCCAAAACCGGAGTAGAATTTGGAGTAGGAGTGTTAACAACCGACTTCCCCTTAAGATCTGTTTCTGCGGTCTTGAGAAGTTCCTGAAGTTTGATGAGTGTGACCTCTTTCTTATTCATGTGATATGTCATGCGGAATTGATCATAGCAAGATGGTAAGGAGTGCAAAATGATATCTATTGCCAGCTCCTCAGGGAAGTTCACATTAAGCTTAAGCAATCGATCCACATACCTTTGCATTTTCTGCATGTGGCTCGTGACAGCTTCCCCGTCCTTCATCATGGTTGTTATCATGGAGCAGATGATTTCATACCTCTCTTGTCGTGCACTTTGATGATATCTTTCCATCAGATCTTGGTGCATTTCATAAGGGTAGAAATCCTCATAAGACTTTTGGAGTTCTGCTGTCATCGTGGCCATCATGATGCATGCCACTTTCGTAGCATCCCTTTCATGTGCCTGAAAGTCAGCGATCTCCTGAGGAGTTGCAGTGGTCTCATCAATCTCCTTACGCTCCTTGTCAAGGACATATTCTTTGTCCTCGTAGCGGGTAATCATCCTGATGTTTCTGATCCACTCATTGAAGTTGGATCCATCAAAAGTGACTTTCCCACACAAGTTCATAAGGGTAAAGGAGCCATTAGGATTAGATCCAGAAGCAGCATTGTTTGAAGACATCTTAAGGAAAAAGGACAAGATTAGTTTAGATATTTAGAGAGTCCTTAATAAAACACCCATATGTAATATTAAGGCTAGGACCCAATCACAATATATTATAACTTAGAAGAGGTATGCTGTAATCCAAGCTATAACATATTTGAAAGGTAGGTGAATGACGATTCACCAATTTCCACCATGAAAACCGAAATATTAAATATTATGTTTTTGATTGGTTCTTAGAAATTCCTAGATTCTTTGAGATTCAATGAACTTTTCAAAGGCATGTTTCAATCTCGAGTGTGCCCTCCAAGTTTTGTGACTGGGATACCGAGGATCACAAAACGAGGTGTGAAGTAACCATGCAAATCACTTGGTATCCTTAAAGTTTATCACTCAATCGATGTGCCGGTAAACCACACACGTTCCACCGATACTATAATAAACTTTAAGTCACCTTTACCTACCTTGTTAAGTCCAAGTTAGTGTGCCGGTTAACCACACACGCTCCACCAATGACTGAAACAAAGTGTAAAGTGTAATTTCATGGATTAGCACCTTATTCACATTTTTCCTAAAGTAACTAAGATTGGGAATTTAATAAAACATTTAGTTACTTTATAATATTCATCATATTTTTAATGAGAATTTATAAGTCCTTGTCTTACCCTTTCGGCTAACGACCCTCCACCGGTCAACCAAGCGGTGGGTGAGAGTGGACACCCATTAAGTTGCCATTTTATAGGCAACAACCTTATACCCACCTTATAGACCGGCTTCGTGAATGAGGCGTACTATCGGTAAGACGACTTTGTTCTTATACATATATATATATATATATATATATATATATATATATATATATATATATAATTATTAAATCATAATAATATAAGTATAAGGGTTGAATTTTAACTTTTAAAATTCTAAGGGTTGGAAATAAAGTTTTTAACATGACTTTACTTGTTCCAAAACTTGAGGGCAAGTTTTGTAAACTTTCAAAACTTTTCATTTCTTGTAACTTATGAGTTTATTAGAGTAATAAAAATGAAGACTCTTCATTTTTCTAACTGTTGTGTTCTTTTAATGGTTTTAACTCAAGTGACTTTTGGTTTTCCATAACTTGAGGACAAGTTATGGACTCCATTAAAACACATTATGATCAAGAATTAAACTACCACATAGGTTACAAATAATTCCTATGATCATCTAAACATCATAAGATCAAGAACATGAGCATAAGCACTTTCATGAATTAAAACTACACTTAAAACTTTGTAATTTTGATAACTAGTTGTTGTAAATGGAATAGAAAAGACATTACACCATCTAAAACAAGTTTTCAAGTACCAAAAAAGTTTAGGGTAATGTTTCTAGTCCATTTCCAGCAACTAAAGTCGAAAATCTGCAGTCTGTGGCTCCTACTCGCCGAGTGCATGAACCTAATCGGCGAGTAGGTTGAAGATACAAGTGGACTCGGCGAGTCTCCCCATGGACTCGGCGAGTTCATCAGGCAGACAACAAGTTTTTCGACTTTTTTCAACTTTTAAGCACAAATAACAAACAAACAAGCCTAGGCTCTGATACCACTGATGGGTTTTGAGCATTCTAACACTTCCTAAGTGTACATGCAACCATAATAACCTTGGATCTATATTTGTCTAATTATCATGCAAAGTTGAATTCCAAGGTTATATTCCTATCTAGCATACATGGGGAACAATTTCTAACTTGAATGAAAGATAGAATAACTTACCTTATTGTTGCTTATGTTCCTTGAAACCTTGTGAGCCTAGCACCCCAAGTGTGATGGCTCAAATGCTTCACACAACACCAAATGCTCTTGGAAAGACTTTTGAGAGAACACACACTTCTTGAAATCGGCCTAGCCCTCTTGTTTCTTATGTGTAACCGATTTTGGTGGAGAATGGGACTCTTATATAGTGTTGACACATCTAGGGTTACACCATGTAAACCCTAATGTGTCATGACACTTCATTTCCATGACCCATGGGTTTGTAACTCCCATGGAGCATCCATGGAGCATCCTATGGGTAGAACCCAACTTGATAATCCATGGAGCCTCTTATCCCACTATACAAGATATGAATGATTTACATAATCAACCCATCTATTTAATTAGTTATCTTTTGGTCACTTAATTAATTCCAAATTAATTCTTTGATCAAATTAATCAAATAATATTATTAATATATTAGAATTTATAATATATTAATAATCTCCAAGTGTTATTCCTCTCATTTAGTCTATCCAATTGCATGGTGCCATGCAACCCAAATAGACCATGCCGGGTCGGGTCAAGTACTAACCAGAAATAGTTATGGACTTAGACACCTTATCCAACAGTCATAACATACATGATTGAGCCAACTGCGGAAGCGTATGGTACTCGGCTCATTTCTGCTATTTCAGCTTCGGTACTCAGACTTTGAGACTTACTTAACTTGGCATTACTTTGTATCGGTAATTCTCCCTTCTTCGAGTTTTCCATATACACATGATTCATCTTCGCTTCGTACAAATCCCAACTCTTTGACTTTCTCATCGAAGCAAATATTCCATCTGCGAGACGCTTGCTTAAGTCCATAAATGGACTTCTCAAGCTTACACACTCTATTTGGATGCTTCGGATCAACAAAACCCTCTGGCTGAGCTATGTAAACATCCTTAGCCAACTTCCCATTAAGGAAAGAGGTTTTGACATCCATTTGCCAAATCTCATAATCATGAAATGCGACAATTGCTAGCATCACTCTAATAGATTTTACCTTTGCAACTGGTGAGAAGGTCTCATCATAGTCAACTCCAGGAGTTTGAGTGACGCCCTTCGCAACCAATCGCGCCTTATATGTGTGTACATTTCCATCCACGTCGGTCTTCTTCTTGAAGATCCACTTGCACCCAAAGGTCTTACGTCCGGGCACATTATCAACCAAATTCCAAACTTGGTTGGCATACATGGACTGGATCTCGCTGTCCATTGCCTCTTTCCATTTCACAGACTTCGGGCCTGCCATGGCTTCCTTATAGCTATTAGGTTCATCTAGATTTATTAGTGTACCATCACTAATATACGTGTCCCCTTCGGTAGTAATATGAAAACCATAAAAGTGGGGTTGAACTCTAACTCTTTC
Source organism: Lactuca sativa (assembly GCF_002870075.4). Lineage (NCBI taxonomy): Eukaryota > Viridiplantae > Streptophyta > Magnoliopsida > Asterales > Asteraceae > Lactuca > Lactuca sativa. Next base: position 157,682,250 of record NC_056628.2, on the reverse strand, counting down.
AGAACGTCTAAGAGGTAAGGACTCGTCAATCTGTTCAACCGGAGTTTCCTCCTCTTGAATCTCTTCAAGCTTGATTTGCCTCCCACTGTCTCCTTGGCTTATGAGTTCTCTCTGTTGGAAAACTCCTCTCCTCGCAACAAAGACGACATTGTCGTTCATTCTATAGAAGAGATATCCAAAGGATTTTTGCTGGTAGCCGATTAAAATACATCGCTCACTACGAGGTTCGAGCTTGTCGTGAGTGTCTCGTCTTACGAAAGCCTCGCAACCCCAAACCTTGATATGTGCTAACGAGGGAGCTTTCCCTGTCCACATTTCGTGAAGTGCTTTGGTAACCTTTTTAGTAGAGACTCGATTAAGGATATGGGCGGCAGTCTCTAAGGCATACCCCCAGAATGAGATAGGTAGTGAAGTACGACTCATCATAGAGCGGACCATGTCTAACAAGGTTCGATTATGCCTTTCTGCCACACCATTCAACTGCGGTGTCCTAGGTGGCGTCAATTGTGAAACTATTCCACACTCCTTGAGATAGTCGTGGAATTCAAGACTTAGGTACTCTCCTCATCGACCTGATCGAAGCATCTTGATTTTCCTGCCCAATTGATTCTCCACTTCATTCTTGAACTCTTTGAACTTTTCAAACGTTTCTGACTTTTGCTTGATTAAGTAGATATACCCATATCTACTATAGTCATCGGTAAAAGTTACATAGAAGCGGTTTCCATCCTTCGTGGTTGATCTAAACGGTCCACATACATCGGTATGTATTAGGTCCAATAGACCCTCACCCCTTCCACACGTACTTGTGAAGGGTGACTTGGTCATCTTTCCAAGTAAACAAGACTCGCACGTGTCATCTTCCCTAAGGTCGAATGACTCCAACACTCCATCCTTTTGGAGTTGGGCTATGCGTTTCTTGTTGACATGTCTAAGACGACAATGCCACAAGGATGCTCTATCCATACTATTGGAAGAATCTATGTTCAAAACATCATTTCCTAAGTTATCAACAATCATAACGGTTTCATATATTCCATTACATGGTATAGCTTCAAAATAAAATACACCATTTAGATAAGCTAAAATAGAACCATTCTCATTATTAAAAGAAAATCTAAAACCTTGTCTAAACAAACCATGAAATGAAATGATGTTTCTAGCCATTTCTGGCGAATAGCAACAATTGTTCAAATCTAAACTTAAACCATTCCTAAGTACTAAAGAATACACTCCAATCTTGGTCACAGGCGACGATCTTCTGTTCCCCATGATTAGATTTATTCTTCCAGCCTCCACATCCCTATTTCTTCTTAGTCCCTGCACATTAGAACAAATGTGGTAACCACAACCGGTATCAAGAACCCAAGAAATAGCATGAGGTCCAATAGACCCTCACCCCTTTCACATGTACTAGTGAAGGGTGACTTGGTCATCTCCAAGCAAACAAGACTCGCATGTGTCATCTTCCCTAATGTCGAATGACTCCAACAGTCCATCCTTTTGGAGTTGGGCTATACGCTTCTTGTTGACATGTCCAAGACGACAATGCCACAAGGATGCTCTATCCATACTATTGGGAGAATCCATGCATAAAACATCATTTCCTAGGTTATCTACAATCATAACAGTTTCATAAATTCCATTACATGGTATTGCTTCAAAATATAAGACACCATTTAGATAAGCACAAATAGAACCATTTTCATTATTAAAAGAAAATCTAAATCCTTGTCTAAACAAACCATGAAATGAAATGATGTTTCTTGCCATTTATGGCGAATAGCAACAATTGTGCAAATCTAAACATAAACCAGTGCTAAGCACTAGAGAATATACTCCAATCTTGGTCACAGGCGACGATCTTCTGTTCCCCATGATTAGATTTATTCTTCCATGCTCCACATCCCTATTTCTTCTTAGTCCCTGCAATTCAGAACAAATGTGGTAACCACACCTGGTATCGAGGACCTAAGAAATAGCATGAGATGAATCATTAGATTTAATTGTGTATATACCTGCGAAAGACGACTTGATCTTTCCTTCCCTGATGGCTTGCAGGTAGTCTGGGCAGCTTCTCTTCCAATGCCCTATTTTGTGGCAGTGGTGGCACTCTGCCTCCATTGGGTTAGGGTTAGGCTTAGCGGGATCAACTTTGGTCCCACTAGAAGAGGAACCATCTCGGGACTTTCCCTTACGGTGGCTCTTAGATGGAGCCTCCCTCTTCTTGCCTCTTCCTTGCCCAATGGCCAAAATAGGAGCAGCGGGTGGATTGGGAGTGGGTGCAACAGACTTGTCCTTGAGGTTGCTCTCAGCAATCCTAAGGAGAGCTTGGAGCTTACTTAGGGTAACCTCTTCTTTGTTCATGTGGTAGGTCATCCTAAATTTATTGTAACACGGAGGCAAAGAATGAAGCACCATGTCGATCGCCAAGTCTTCCCCAAAGTCAACATTCAACTTGCGAAGAAGATCGACATACCTTTGCATCTTTTGCAGGTGCACGGTAAGAGATTCTCCATGACCCATTTTGGCGGAGATCATGTTAGTGAAAATCTCGTAACGCTCCTGCCTCGTATTTTGGTAGTATCTCTCCAACAAGTCTTGGTGCATTTCGTACGGATACATGTCCTCATAGGACTTTTGGAATTCGGCGTTCATTGTGGGTATCATGATGCAATGAACCTTCGTTGCATCATGTTCATGAGTCTCAAAACCAGTCATTTCAGCCAGAGTAGCGATTTCAGGGTTGATCTTCTCGAGCTTCTCATCGAGGACATAATCCTTGTCCTCGTAGTGAGAAATTGTGCGAATGTATCTTATCCATTCGCTAAAGTTTGTCCCATCAAAAGTCACCTTTTGGAAAAGGCTCATCAATGTGAACGAGCTAGCAGCAGCGTTGTTCGCGTTCGACATCTACAAATAGAAAGGAAAAAGATAGATTAGAATTTGAATCTGTAATTACCACCGAATAAGAAAATTAGGGCTAGCATCCAACAACAATATTTACATATTAGAAAAGGGATGCCGTAATCTAACATGCAAACAATTTGAAGGTAAGTGAATGACGATTCACTAATTCTCCATCATGAAAACATAACTTTAAATTCTAAATGTATTGAGAATCCATAGGTTTGGATGAGATTCATTGAAACTTTTCAATGGGATGTTTAAATCTCGATATGCCCCTCTCGTTTGTGACTGGGATACCGAGGATCACAAAGTGGGTGTGAGTTACCATGCAAATTCACATGGTGCCTTTATTGTAACAATCACCTATTCAATGTGCCGGTAAACCACACACGCTCCATCGAACTATGATAAACAATGAATCACCATTTTCCACCTTTTCTTAGAAACAATTAGTGTGCCGGTAAACCACACACGCTCCACTAACTTCTTAGCAAGGGTGCAAAGTGTAATTTCATGGGATTGCATCAATTCACTTTTCCTAAAGTAACTAGGATTGCGAATTTTTGAAAAACATGTAGTTACTTTGTATTTCATATTATACTTTTAATGAGGAGATGAGGTCGCCCTATCCTACCTGTTCGGCTAACGACCCTCCACCGATCAAGCAAGCGGTTGGTATGAGTGTACACCCACTAAGCGCCATTTTATAGGCAGCAACCTTATACCCACCTTATAGACCGACTTCGTGAATGAGGCCTACTAACGGTAAGACTAGCATTTTAATTTTACATATATATATATATATATATATATATATATATATATATTAATCTTGTAATATTATGTTAGTATAGGGTTGAATTTTAAACTTGTAAAATTCTAGGGTTTGAAATTTAAATTGTCTGAATTAAACTTTTAATCACAAAACATAAATTTCAAAACTTGAGGGCAAGTTTTAAACTTTTCAAAACATAGGGGATCAAATAACAAATAATTTAAATCAACATTTAATCACATAATTATCCATATTTGATTTATTTAATTATTTCTTGCAAAACAATTTACCAATTTAATTAAAATAATTAATCAATTATCACATAAGGAAATTAATATTTTATTAATTGATAAATATCTTCAACTAGGTCAAGAATATACTCAAATACATCATAAAATCGGATTTATATTGACCTAACATAATTAAGGTATGTATCCAAAAGATCAACAACAAGAAATCCTGAAATTAGCTCTTTCTGACGCTCGGACTCGCGGAGTACCACAATGGACTCACCGAGTCGAGCCTACTCGGCGAGTCCACTATGGGACTCGCCGAGTTCATCAGGCAGAAACACAAAACTCGAATTTTGCAAGCATTAAACAAGCAACCAATGCATCAATTCAATAGAAACCAATCTAGGCTCTGATACCACTGATGGGTTTTAGCCATATGAACATTCCTATGTGCACATACAAACCCTAATGCTTGGATCTAGGTTTCTCTAATTGAAAATACATTGAATCCAAGACTTCTAATGGTAAATCTAGAATAATAACAATAAGAAATCAGAATTAAAGATTACCTTGAATCACTTGCTTGATCTTCTTGTCCTTGGAGCTTTAGAGTCACAACTATCACTCCTCTAATGGCTTACAAACACCAACTAGCAAGAGGATGATTGGAGAGAGAGGAGAGGGGATCAAGAATCGGCCAGGGTTTCTTCTAGAGCATAGGTGCCGATTTTCCTTGACCCTTAGGGTCTATTTATACTAGTGAGGCTCCTAGGGTTTCACCCTTAAACCTTAATTGGATAACTTAGGTCCTAACCAATCCAATACCCTAATGATAAGCCTTGGATGATTTTAAGGCCTATCCAAAGTCCTCAAAACCGTCCCCCCATTATGCTTAAGGAATTTATAGCCCAAAGTGCAACTATCATTCAATTGACAGTTTATGCCCTTCTATTTAATTAACCTCCTTAAGTCACCAAATTAATTCCTAATTAATCTATGACTTATATTAATCAAATAATAATAATATTATTCCTTATATTATTCTCATAATATATAAATAATATTTCTTCTCTCATTATAAATAATCCTGTCAAGTTGCTATGGTGAAGGCAACCCAAAAGGACCATGCACAATCGGGTCAAATACTTGCCTAATATAGTTGCAGCCTTAGAGAAGCCACTGATGGGTTTTAGCCATGTGAACATTCCTATGTGCACATACAAACCCTAATGCTTGGATCTAGGTTTCTCTAATTGAACATACATTCAATCCAAGACTTCTAATGGTAAATCTAGAATAATAACAATAAGAAATCGGAATTAGAAGATTACCTTGAATCACTTGCTTGATCTTCTTGTCCTTGGAGCTTTAGAGTCACAATTGTCACTCCTCTAATGGCTTACAAACACCAACTAGCAAGAGGATGATTGGAGAGAGAGGATAGGGGATCAAGAATCGGCTAGGGTTTCTTCTAGAGCATAGGTGCTGATTTTCCTTGACCCTTAGGGTCTATTTATACTAGTGAGGCTCCTAGGGTTTCACCCTTAAACCCTAATTGGATAACTTAGGCCCTAAGCAATCCAATACCCTAATGATAAGCCTTGGATGATTTTAAGGCCTATCCAAAGTCCTCAAAACCCTCCCCCCTTATCCTTATGGGATTTATAGCCCAAAGTACTGTAGGGTTTTGTGCATTCTAACACTCCTAAGTGTACATGCAACCCTAAATACCTTGGATCTATGTTTTCTCTATTATACATGCAAATAAGAACTTCCAAGGTATTATCCTAATCTAGCATACAAAACAATAATGTAACAAGATAGAATACATACCTCTTGATGTAGAAAGTCTTCATGAAGCTTGAGTGCTTAGTGCCCCAAGTGTGACACCTCAAATGGAATCACAATCATCAAAACACTTAGAATGACTTGAGAGAATTCTACACTCACCAAAATCGGCTAGCCCTTTCTTGAATACTACTAGTGGCCGATTTTTCCTCAATAATAAGATGCTTATATAGTTACACAATTAGGGTAAACTCTTAATTGTCATGGCTTTCCATTTCCTTGGATCCATGGGTACAAATACACCATGGAGCATCCATGGACCATCCTATGGGTTTTAGCCCAACTTGATTATCCATGGAGCATTAGCCCACTATACAAGTATGGATGATTTACACAATCAACCCATATATTTAATTAGTCTTCTTTTGATCACTTAATTAATCCTAGATTAATTCTTGATCAATACTAATTAAATAATCTTATTATTCTTATCATTAATATACTAGAACTTATAATATATTAATAACCATAAGTGTCTTATTTCTCTCATTCAAGTGCATGATGGTATGCAACCTAAATGGACCATGCCGGGTCGGGTCAAGTCTTACCAAATATAGTTATGGACTTAGACATTAATCCAATAGTCTCCCACTTGGATAAGTCTAAAACTATTATTGCGTATGACTTCAGGAACCAACCGGCAACCGTAGCTCTCAAAAGCTTCTGTCAAACTCTGACCTTGTCGATGAACTCTGACCTTTGTCAATGACTTGTCCATTAGATAAGGGATCATATATTCCTCCATTCTAGATATCATATGGACTGAGACATGGATTATAATCATTCTCTCTGTCCATTTGTTGTTTCCCGATTTCCGATTTATGACAACTGACTAATTGAACAAATCAAATCAGTCCTGGCCCGGCCGAGCACTTCCATTTGTCATCATCAAATCATCGAGGGGCCCACAGATATCGCTTTTATCCCGAAGGTAAAAGGAACGGATAAACTTCGACTCATATGGCTTGTTCTACTACTTGTTGAATCATACACAAAGGCACGTTTTATAGCACCGAGTTACCAAATGCGTTTTCGTGCTATCAATGTACTATCAACTCATAGTAACAAATCATATCTCTAGGTTTGAAGAATATAAGATATTATCGTCTCATGATCACTCGTGATAAAATCCATGAAGTGATTCCAATGAGCGCGGGTTGAATCCAATACTCAGAACTTATGAGCACTCATGATTGTTGTAGCCTTGTCCAACACCTTAGACCTCTACAACCCATCATGACAGTCTTAATTCATATCTACTTCCAACATATGACCGACTGTGGATAGTTTGAATAACTTAGTCATTCCGAAAGAATAACCCAGTTTATTCGGGAAGTCAAAACATGCAAAGTGAAACACAATAATAATTGAATCCAATATGGTATCAACTCTTTGAACATAAATAAACACCTTTTATTTATCACCATATGATTACACATTATTCATTGTATACTGTTTCAGCTATCAACTTTAATCTTGAATTTAAAACAATAGTTGTCCCATGCTCCAAGCATGTACACTATGTTTTCTAAACACTAGTCATGCCACACACTAAGTATGCATACTATGTTTGTCTATGATCTTTACTTTGTGAACTAGATCCATTGAACATAACTTCAATGATTCTCTTTTCACACTCCCAAATCCTTACTGCAAATGCAAGAATTCCAAATTCATGCCATTTACTGGAATCTGTCAGATTCTAAACTTATATGCATTGATCCTCTTGTAATGATTATGCACAAAGTCATAAAGACTTGACAACAAACATTACAGACCATTCCAAAGGAGATCAACTCCTTGGAACCATCCTTCTTGCATTAAGTTTCCTTAATCTTACACAGAGTGAAAATTCTAACTTTGAAACATTTCCAGATTCCATTTTGACTATCACTTCTGAACAAGAGTTGCCTCCTTACAGATTATGTCAATATGGTCCTTCCAGAATTATCACTATACTTCCAACTGTCCTTGAGCAACCAATCTTTGGTAAACCTTAGATTGTCCTCGACAATTGTTTAATCCTTTTAGTCATATCCAGTTCTAAACCTTTTCCCTTCTTAATGCCCCAGGCATTTGGAAAATTTTAGAACGGATGATTATAGCACATGTAATCGATCCTATATCCGAAGCATATGGGACACGATTCATGATGTCTTACATAAAGACTAAACCAGTCTTTTGCTATAATATTTCCATTTCAATTTGCCAAGTTCTCATAATTCAGATCATGAAAAGGGATGCCGTAATGATAATCGAATTTTAGAGCGCAAATAATGGACTCATATACAGAATTTCCTTATGTTGAGCCATTCCAACATGAAATTCATATATATATCCTTGACTAAATGATTAAAACCTCACGATCTAAGCTTATAGATTTGAGATGAAGTATAATTTCCTCTCCCTTAAGTATAGCAAAACAACTCTTTCCCAGTTGAAACTTTTGTTTTCTATAATTAACATTGCTAACTTGCAATACTTATCATAATTATCATGCTCCCACTAACATGATGATTATTAGCATAACACTTATGCTCCCACTAGCTTTGACATGTACTCAGAAATCAGCTGACTTTCTTACCAAAGTTCAGATTTCTGATACTAGATTGTTTTGATAAGTCTTTATCAAAATCATACACCTTCCCTTAGATAGCACACTTGTGTATCTAAACAATTATGAAGAGGGATGCCGTAATCATAATGTTTAGACCTTTTTGCCACTTCTCACAAGTCCAAATTAGTGTGCCGGTTAACCACACGCGCTCCACTAACGACTTTGAGAATGCAAATATCACAATTGCTATCTAGCTAAAATCTACTTAGTGAAAGTGTTTCCTCACCATCATTTTCATGAATCAGAGAGAAACCTTATGACACTTAGATTTAATGGCGTATGTGTTCTTATCCATGTGAATTGTCAAAACCATAGTCACAAGACAAGGATAATGACAAGTCCAAACTCATATGGATTGAACTCAATCTTAACTTCTTGCCACCTGGTAGCTCAAGGGCCTGCCATTGCTTCCAAGTTGTTGTGCAACAAATTGAGAACTCTAAGAACTCATATGCAAAGCCAACTTTAACTGGAATGGGCACAGATATGTCAACACGATAGGTTATAAACCTCAAGTCGTGTGCTAGCGAAGAACTTCAGGTTTTATTCTTGATTATTTCTTGAGACTTTCAAGACCTTTAAGACTCCCACTGTCCTCTTGACATATAAGACTCCCTTGTCAAATATCCAAGAGATAGTGAGGATTCTAATCAAGACAAACACTTCACACAATTGGCCTAAGTTGGTCTTTGTTTTATCCAAAACATCACAACTTACCAATTTCAAATGTACAAGGGTAGAAAAACTTTTACTCTTACATTTGACAAGTGTTTTAACCTTCTTTTGAGACATGTCACTCAAATTACAATCTTGGAGTATGACTCTAAGACTTGTATTGGAACGAAGTATGACTCATCTTCTTGATTTAACCACTTCAACAATTCAAGATCCCTCTTCTTAGTCATAAGAATGCACTAAGATTTCCTTAGAGAACTAATTGTGCTATGGTTTCTTAATCATTAAGATGATCACAAAAACTGATACTAAAGTACTCTCCCATCTTTTCAGATTTGAGAAACTTTTATCTTACTGCCTAAATTGATTCTTCTTATTCGCTCTGCCTTACATTGGAACCTTTTCCAATGTCTCAGAGTTACACTTAAGCTTGTAAGTATAATCATATTTACTGAACTTAAGTAAATCATGACAAATAGTCTTATCAAACTTTTTGTGGTGGACTTGACCAGTGCACAAGAATGTGTACTCGATCCCTTAGTCCTTTACTTGATTCACACATCCATGTGAACAAGTAATTAGTCTTAATTTTCCAAAACTTGAAAGTTCTCATTCATCATGCTATACAACTTGCATGATTCCAAGTTCCGGTCCAATTGAACCTTGGATGATGAGAATCTTTCCTTATTTGGTAAATTTAGACATTACCACAAATGAAAGAATCAATTTCATATTTCCACTCTTGCTCTTAACGGAATTATATAAGCAACAATTTTTCCTCAAATGCCATTGTAAGGATATTTTAAAATAAATAAAATCAAAAAATTCTCTTTTATTTTAAAACTTTGCGGAAAAAACTTATCCTTACAATCCATATGACAACCTGTTGTTATCTATTCCTAGGCAATATCTCATAACTCCTAAGAAGTAGCTCAAGAATCCGATTTTTCAAACTATGCGATAGAAATCCATCTATGCGATCAGATTCAGCATATTCTTCCTTTAAGTTTCTTCACTTTCCTTTGATTCTTAAACCATCACCATGCGACCCGGTCACATCATGTATCAAGAATCTCAGAATAGAAACTTAACAGAGTTAGATAGTGGATTTTACCTGAAGTAGAGTCAAACTTACTGACTTTAACATCCTTAGGTAAATTTGGCAGCTTCGCAACCAATGCCCTTTCTTTGGCAATACAAACATATGGACCCTTTGATAATGGTACACAGGACTATCACAGACTTAGCTTTTCTCTTTACCATTTGGTCAACCGAGTTGACTATAGCCGATCCCTTTCCATTGGGAAGAGAATGCTTTACTGGATATCCAATGTCATCATTGTCAATGTCCATAAAGTTTTAGGAAGTTGATCTTAACAAATAGATAAGATCATTAAGGGTCTTGTCATAGTCTTTTTCATAGGTGTTCCAAAAGAACTCACTATGTGACTTAGAAAGTAGTTGAACCACCAACTTTCTCAAGACTTTGACACCCAACTCTCCCGGCTTGTCAATATGTGACTACATCTCCAAGATGTGACCACACCTAGACCTTGCCTTGCCTAATAGGGCCTGAGTGACCTTAAACTTTTCAAGAACTTGTGGGTTAGGGAGAATAATTTGAAGAGGTGAAGAAGTATGATATCCATGGGACATCATCTTCATTAGGAAACCTTGTTTCAAGAGATTTGGGAAGAACATAGGTGTCTAAACCAGACATCTTTTGGGAGATATTCAAGATAGTTGATTTAAAGTCCTTAATATGACACCCAATATGAAATATTAAGGCTAGGACCCAACAAACTATTTTATAACTTAGAAGAGGTATGCCGTAATCCATGCTATAAAATATTTGGAGGTAGGTGAATGACGATTCACCAATTTCCACCAAGATAAACGAAATGTATCATTAGGTTTTAATTGGTTTTGAAACTCCTAGATCTTTGAGATTCATTGAACTTTTCAAAGGCATGTTTCAATCTCGAGTGTGCCCTTCAGGTTTTGTGACTGGGATGCCGAGGATCACAAAACAAGGTGTGAAGTAACCATGCAAATCACTTGGTACCCTTAATAAATTACCCCTCAATCGATGTGCCGGTTAACCACACACGCTCCATCGATACTATGATAAATATTAAGTCACCCTTTACCTACCTTGTTAAGTCCAAGTTAGTGTGCCGGTTAACCACACACGCTCCACTAACGACTTAGACAAAGTGTAAAGTGCAATTTCATGGATTAGCACCTTATTCACATTTTTCCTAAGTAACTAAGATTGGGTATTATTAAGAGTTTAGTTACTTAGTATTATCATTAATACTTTTAATGAAGGGAGAATTCTAGTCCTGTCAAACCCGTTCGGCTAACGACCCTCCACCAGTCAAGCAAGCGGTGGGTGAGAGTGGACACCCATTAAGTTGCCATTTTATAGGCAACAACCTTATACCCACCTTATAGACCGGCTTCGTGAATGAGGCGTACTAGCGGTAAGACTGACTTTACTCTTATACATATATATATTATTAACTTATAATATTATAAAGTATAAGGGTTGAATTTTAACTTTTAAAATTCTAAGGGCTAACTTGGAATTAAAGTATTCATAAGTGAAAACTTTACAAATTCCAAAACTTGAGGGCAAGTTTTGAAACTATTCAAAACTAATTAATTCCATAACTTATGTGTTTAAAGTAGTTTTAATCCAAAAACTCTTCAAGTTCCATAACTTGAGGACAAGTTATGGAAGACTTTAAACTACTAAAAGAATTAAATTTTCTTTATTTTATAACTTATGGAATTAATTAAGGTTACACTTTTTTTATTTTATTTTATTTTATTAAATGAAGAGACTCTTGGTCCTCCATAACTTGAGGACAAGTTATGGAGTCATAAAACCATTTAATTAGAACTAGACTCTTCATTTTGTAACCTTTGCCAATTTTTATGAGTTTTATGATTCTTAAATATGACTTTTCATATAACTTGAGGACAAGTTACAAAAACACATTTTTGAATCAATTCTTAGATTAATTTGGATTAAAACCAACTATCACATAATTTTATTCATTAATCTAAATTCACTCATAAAATAAGGTAACACAAAAAAACTTTTGGTGATCCATAACTTATTCTTAAGTTATGGAATCCTTTAAAACATTAACACCAAATTTTTTGTAACTCCATAAAACTTTGAATCAATTTTTTTAAAAACCTTTTCATATCCATAACTTATGGAGGTTTCAAAAAATAAAACTCTTTAGATCAAACTTTTAAAACTAATAAAATAATCATATTATTTTATCTTTTATTAAATTTGACCTAATTCAACTCATAAAGCAAATTATTCAAATTTTACAAATAATTAGTTTTTCACAAGAGCAAGTAATTATCTTAAAATTTGACAAACTTCATTTTTTTTTTTTCAACTTTGAAAATAAAATATTTGCATCAATATAACAGAAAACAACCCGTGGCTCTGATACCACTGTAGGGTTTTGTGCATTCTAACACTCCTAAGTGTACATGCAACCCTAAATACCTTGGATCTATGTTTTCTCTATTATACATGCAAATAAGAACTTCCAAGGTATTATCCTAATCTAGCATACAAAACAATAATGTAACAAGATAGAATACATACCTCTTGATGTAGAAAGTCTTCATGAAGCTTGAGTGCTTAGTGCCCCAAGTGTGACACCTCAAATGGAATCACAATCATCAAAACACTTAGAATGACTTGAGAAAATTCTACACTCACCAAAATCGGCTAGCCCTTTCTTGAATACTACTAGTGGCCGATTTTTCCTCAATAATAAGATGCTTATATAGTTACACAATTAGGGTAAACTCTTAATTGTCATGGCTTTCCATTTCCTTGGATCCATGGGTACAAATACACCATGGAGCATCCATGGACCATCCTATGGGTTTTAGCCCAACTTGATTATCCATGGAGCATTAGCCCACTATACAAGTATGGATGATTTACACAATCAACCCATATATTTAATTAGTCTTCTTTTGATCACTTAATTAATCCTAGATTAATTCTTGATCAATACTAATTAAATAATCTTATTATTCTTATCATTAATATACTAGAACTTATAATATATTAATAACCATAAGTGTCTTATTTCTCTCATTCAAGTGCATGATGGTATGCAACCCAAATGGACCATGCCGGGTCGGGTCAAGTCTTACCAAATATAGTTATGGACTTAGACATTAATCCAATAAGTACAACTATCATTCAATTGACAGTTTATGCCCTTCTATTTAATTAATCTCCTTAAGTCACTAAATTAATTCCTAATTAATTCATGAATTATATTAATCAAATAATAATAATAATATTCCTTATATTGTTCTCATAATATATAAATAATATTTCTTCTCTCATTATAAATCATCCTGTCAAGTTGCTATGGTGAAGGCAACCCAAAAGGACCATGCACAACCGGGTCAAATACTTGCCTAATATAGTTGCATCCTTGGACACTATTCCAACAGTCTCCCACTTGGATCAGTCTAGTAACTATATATTCAAGTATAATCCGATTAGCAATCGTAGCTCTCAAACACGCTGTCAAACTCTGATTATATCAATCTTGTCCTTCAGATAAGGGATCGTACAGTCCTCTATTTAGATATCACGGTGATAATTCTGTGGAACTAATTTGCTAGCACTTGGTTTCTCGATTTCAGATTCATTTGACATAGAACTTAATCAAACACATCAATTCAGTTCCGACTGGGCCCGACACATAAGTCAAATCAAATCATCGAGCGGCCGAGATATCGTTTTTACCCTCTTAGGATAAAAGTAACGGATAAACTTCGACTTATATGCATTTACGTATTCATTAATTAACTATACACAACAATGCGTTTTATAACATCAAGTTACTGATGTGGTTTCGCATTATCAATGTACAACCAATTAACAAATAACAAACCATATATCTAGGTTTTAAGACTATATGATATTATCGTCTTGCGATCACCCTTTTTATTATATTCCATAATGTGATTCCAGCAAGCGCGGGTTTGTTCCATTGCTCAAAACCAGTTCATAAGCACTCATGAACGTTGCATCAAAGTTTTGCTATGTCGAATACCATTTAGACAATCTACACACCAATACATGACAATCTTCATTCATACCTACTTCCAACATATGAGCGATTGTGGACAATTCGAATAATTCGATTATTCTTAATAAAATCAATTATTCTGGAAGTCAAACCATGCAAAGTGAAACAACAGTTAAACAATTAACATAAGACAGTAACATTACTCATAAATAATACTCTTTTATTTAATCATCAAATGTTAATTACATTTATCTATTACACGTTTCTACTACTATCTAATCTATACTAATATCATCCTTCAGCCCAATACTCCTAGCATGCTGGAAGTGCTTAACCCTGCTCAGTCCCTTCATAAGCGGATCTGCTGGGTTATCTTCTGATGATATCCTCTTCACCACGACTTGTCCTTCTTCTACACGATGTCTAATAAAGTGATATTTTTTGTCGATATGTCGAGATCTACCATGATCCCTCGGTTCCTTGGTCAAGGCAACCGCTCCTTCATTATCACAGAAAATCTCCATGGGCTCCTTTATGGTAGGTACAACTCCAAGATCACCGATGAAGTTCTTCAACCATATTGCCTCCTTCGACGCTTCCCTCACTGCAATGTATTCTGATTCACACGTTGAATCAGCTACGGTTTCTTGCTTGGAACTTTTCCAAGTTACTGCTCCTCCATTCAGGGTAAAGACCCAGCCCGACTGCGAATGGTAGTTGTCCCTGTTGGTCTGAAAACTAGCGTCACTATAACCTCGCACCTTCAAGTCATCACTCCCTCCGAGGACTAAGAACCATTCCTTCATCCACCGAAGGAACTTAACGATATTCTTGACCGCAATCCAATGTGCTCTGCCAGGGTTCCCTTGATATCTACTAACCATGCTCAAAGCAAAGGATACATCAGGGCGAGTACAAGTCGTAGCATAGATGATTGAGCCAACTGTGGAAGCGTATGGTACTCGACTCATTTCTGCTATTTCAACTTCGGTACTCGGACTTTGAGTCTTACTTAGCTTGGCAATACTTAGTATCGGTAATTCTCCCTTCTTCGAGTTTTCCATACTAAAACGTTTTAGTACTTTATCTAAGTATGTGTTCTGACTAAGTCCGATTAGTCTCTTACTTCGTTCTCTCACTATCCTTATTCCCAAAATATAGGAAGCCTCTCCGAGGTCCTTCATAGCGAAGCACTTCCCGAGCCAGGACTTAACCTCCTGCAGAGTCGGGACATCATTTCCTATAAGTAGTATGTCGTCGACATATAGAACGAGGAAGCTTACTATACTCCCACTGGCTTTGACATATACACATGATTCATCTTCGCTTCGTACAAATCCAAACTCTTTGACTTTCTCATCGAAGCAAAGATTCCATCTACGAGACGCTTGCTTAAGTCCATAAATGGACTTCTCAAGCTTACACACTCTATTTGGATGCTTCGGATCAACAAAACCCTGTGGCAGAGCCATGTAAACATCCTCAGCCAACTTCCCATTAAGGAAAGCGGTTTTGACATCCATTTGCCAAATCTCATAATCAAGAAATGCGGCAATTTCTAGCATCACTCTAATAGATTTTATCTTTGCAACTAGTGAGAAGGTCTCTTCATAGTCAACTCCGGGAGTTTGAGTGAAGACCTTCGCAACCAATCGTGCCTTATATGTGTGTACATTTCCATCCACGTCGGTCTTCTTCTTGAAGATCCACTTGCACCCAACGGTCTTACGTCCGGGCATATTATCAACCAAATTCCAAACTTGGTTGTCATAGATGGACTGGATCTCGCTGTCCATTGCCTCTTTCCATTTCGTAGACTCCGGGCCTGCCATGGCTTCCTTATAACTGTTAGGTTCATCTAGATTTATTAGTGTACCATCACTAATATGCGTGTCCCATTCGTTAGTAATATGAAAACCATAAAAGTGGGATTGAACTCTAACTCTTTCGGAACGTCTAAGAGGTAATGACTCGTCAATCGGGTCAACCGGAGTTTCCTCCTCGGGTTGAGTGCCAGCGGTAGAGGTTCCTTCATCTATCGACTCTTGAATCTCTACAAGCTCGATTTGCCTCCCACTGTCTCCTTAGCTTATGAGTTCTCGCTCTCGGAAAACTCCTCTCCTCGCAACAAAGACGACATTGTCCTTCGGTCTATAGAGGAGATATCCAAGGTGTTTATGCGGGTAGCCGATGAAAATACATCGCTCACTACGAGGTTCGAGCTTGTCGTGAATGTCTCGTCTTCAGAAAGCCTCGCAACCCCAAACCTTGATATGTGCTAACGAGGGAGCTTTCCCTGTCCACATCTGGTGGGGTGTTTTGGCAACCTTTTTAGTAGGGACTCGGTTAAGGATATGGGCGGCAGTCTCTAAGGCATACCCCCAGAATGAGATAGGTCGTGAAGCACGACTCATCATAGAGCGGACCATGTCTAACAAGGTTCGATTATGCCTTTCTGCCACACCATTCAACTGCGGTGTCCTAGGTGGCGTCAATTGTGAAACTATTCCACACTCCTTGAGATAGTCGTGGAATTCAAGACTTAGGTACTCTCCTCATCGACCTGATCGAAGCATCTTGATTTTCCTGCCCAATTGATTCTCCACTTCATTCTTGAACTCTTTGAACTTTTCAAACGTTTCTAACTTTTGCTTGATTAAGTAGATATACCCATATCTACTATAGTCATCTGTAAAAGTTACATAGAAGCGATTTCCATCCTTCGTGGTTGATCTAAACGGTCCACATACATCGGTATGTATGAGGTCCAATAGACCCTCACCCCTTTCACATGTACTAGTGATAAACAATGAATCACCCTTTGCCACCTTTGCTTAGAACCAATTAGTGTGCCGGTAAACCACACACGCTCCACTAACTTTTTAGCAAGGGTGCAAAGTGTAATTTCATGGGATTGCATCAATTCCCTTTTCCTGAAGTAACTAGGATTGGGAATTTTTGAAAAACATGTAGTTACTTTGTATTTCATATTATACTTTTAATGAGGAGATGCGGTTGCCCTATCCTACCCGTTCGGCTAACGACCCTCCACCGATCAAGCAAGCGGGGGGTGTGAGTGTACACCCATTAAGCGTCATTTTATAGGCAACAACCTTATACCCACCTTATAGACCGGCTTCATGAATGAGGCCTACTAACGGTAAGACTAGCATTTTAATTTTAAGTGTATATATATATATATATATATATATATATATATATATATATATATATATATATATATATATATATATATATATATATATATATTAATCTTGTAATATTATGTTAGTATAAGGTTGAATTTTAAAATTGTAAAATTCTAGGGTTTGAAATTTAAATTGTCTAAATTATGCTTTTAATCACAAAACATAAATTTCAAAACTTGAGGGCAAGTTTTAAACATTTCAAAACATAGGGGATCAAATAACAAATAATTTAAATCAACATTTAATCACATAATTATCCATATTTGATTTATTTAATTATTTCTTGCAAAACAATTTATCAATTTAATTAAAATAATTAATCAATTATCACAAAAGTAAATTAATATTTTATTAATTGATAAATATCTTTAATTAGGTCAAGAATATACTCAAATATATCATAAAATCGGATTTATATTGACCTAACATGATTAAGGTAAGTATCCAAAAGATAAACAGCAAGAAATCCTGAAATTAGCTCTTTCTGATGCTCGGACTCACCGAGTTCATCAGGCAGAAACACAAAATTCAAATTTTGCAAGCATCAAACAAGCAACCAATGCATCAATTAAATAGAAACAACCTGGCTCTGATACCACTAATGGGTTTTTAGCCATATGAACATTCCTATGTGCACATACAAACCCTAATACTTGGATCTAGGTTTCTCTAATTGAATATACATTGAATCCAAGACTTCTAATGGTAAATCTAGAATAATAACAATAAGAAATCAGAATTAGAAGATTACCTTGAATCACTTGCTTGATCTTCTTGTCCTTGGAGCTTTAGAGTCACAATTGTCACTCCTCTAATGGCTTACAGACACCAACTAGCAAGAGGATGATTGGAGAGAGAGGAGAGGGGATCAAGAATTGGCCAGGGTTTCTTCTAGAGCATAGGTGCCGATTTTCCTTGACCCTTAGGGTCTATTTGTACTAGTCAGGCTCCTAGGGTTTCACCCTTAAACTCTAATTGGATAACTTAGGCCCTAAGCAATCCAATACCCTAATGATAAGCCTTGGACGATTTTAAGGCCTATCCAAAGTCCTCAAAACCGTCCCCCCTTATCCTTAAGGGATTTATAGCCCAAAGTACAACTATCATTCAATTAACAGTTTATGCCCTTCTATTTTATTAATCTCCTTAAGTCACCAAATTAATTCCTAATTAATTTATGACTTATATTAATCAAATAATAACAATATTATTCCTTATATTATTCTCATAATATATAAATAATATTTCTTCTCTCATTATAAATCATCTTGTCAAGTTGCTATGGTGAAGGCAACCCAAAAGGACGATGCACAACTGGGTCAAATACTTGCCTAATATAGTTGCAGCCTTAGACACTATTCCAACATACCTTCGACATCATGCAAAATGGTTTGACAAAATCTTTGCTACTTTTGTCATTATATTATTTTCATTAAGTAGATACATTTCTTTTATTGTTTAATAATTTTTTATTAAAAACCAAAAACTACAAAAAGATTTTCAGTGTTGTTTTTCAGCTTCTAAATTCCAAAATATCAAAAAGATTTTCTTATTTTTGTAATTTTTTTCAAAAATCAAAAATCCAAAAATATTGTTGTGTTCATTTAATTTTTTTTTTTCTTGTGTAGCTTTTAGCGAAGATTTTTGATGGTTAATGCTTGCTGCTTGAGGGAAAGGTATATTTTCGAAACTATGGATTAGTTAACATGTCCCTAGAAGCATGCTGCATCATATTGACCAAAGCCTCCATAACTCAATAAGTTTTGAAGCCTTAATGGATTTCTCATCACGAGGATTCCTAACCAATCAGGCTATATCCACATTAGTTTCTGAGCTACCTTACTCTTCTCACATGAGTTAAGAGTTAACTGCTTGGTCCAATCATAGCAGAGCTACTTTTGATTCTTGAACCACTATTCTTCATTGTAAAGTTCTTTCACGATCACACACAAAGACACATAGCCTATACATCTCTGGTCAAAACCAACCAGGTTATAGGTATGTCAACATTCTATGTTTATGATCTAGATTCATGAGACTATGATGAAAGTGAAACCCAAAGTTTAGAACTATTAAAGGAATTGGCGGGGAACTTTGTTCTAGATTTTAACTAAACCTTTCGTTCAGTACCACTTTTCGATAATCCAAGTCATATTCTTTCTTTTTATGTGGTCTTGATAAAACGTTTGAAACCCACGACATTTTTTACCCAACAAGATCCAGAAATAATTTTGTTTTATGGAATATGATTTCCGTGTGAGTATCAATCTAATTCTTCATTAATTGATAAATTTTTCCAAAGCATACTTGTCCCTGACTTCACTGGTCAAACAAGTGTTAAATTAATGTCTAAGCCCATAACTATAATTAGTATGTACTTGACCCAATAGTAGCATGGTCCTTTTGGGTTGACTTCACCAAAGCAACTTGACTAGATGAATTACGGACAAAGAGGTTAATTATGATTTACTAATATATTATGTGAATAATATATTAAAAGATAAATCATATTGATTAATTAATATTGGTCAAGAATTAATTTAGAATTAATTCTGTAGTCAAAAGAGATTATTTAAATTTAGGGGACTGATATTGTATTTATAAGATAATTGCGAAATGGGATGAATATCCTTATGGATAGAGGTGGACGGAGTCTTATGGATATCCCTTAAGGACTTAGTCCATGATAAGGATTCTAAAAGGATATTATGGGCTGCTTAGAGCCTAAGCAAC
Source organism: Lactuca sativa (assembly GCF_002870075.4). Taxonomy (NCBI): domain Eukaryota; kingdom Viridiplantae; phylum Streptophyta; class Magnoliopsida; order Asterales; family Asteraceae; genus Lactuca; species Lactuca sativa. Next base: position 157,662,154 of record NC_056628.2, on the reverse strand, counting down.
TGGATTAGGTCTTTGACTGAAACCCTAATTCTTCAGCTATATAAGGGACCCCTTAGCATCATATTTTTGACTACAAGAAACCTTATATGGATCTTAGAGCCGATTTTTACCATCCTCCTCTCTCTCATAGTCTCCAACTTGCTTCTTGGTGTTTGTGATCGATTAGAGGTATTACACTTGTGATACTAAAGCTCTCAAAGCTTAAAGATCAAGCTACAATTGAAAGGTAACATCCTAACTTTGTTTTATTTATTGTTTTCGATTTTATGTATGCCAAATTAGGGTTTACAAGCTTTGGATGATTATTGCATGTACAACTAGAAAAACTAGATCCAAAGCTTTAGGGTTTGCATGTGCACCATAGGATTGTTGTTATGCTCAAAACCCATCAAGAAGTAATTTTGTTTACATTTAATCCCTGTTATGTTTAGATGTGATATGTAACGAAATTTTTAGCTACCCATGAAGCTTTATAAAAAGAGGCCCTTCAATAATTATCAATAAGTATTCGGTTGTAATTCACGGGAAACCATGCAAGTTGTTAGTCATCTCTCCTGGTGAATAACGATTTGATCTTTGCCTGGGATCTCACTGCAATTGTGTCGAAATATTTTTGACATCACTGAACCAAAATTTCCTTAGTTTTCTTCTTATCTTTTTCTTTGGCACACTTTGCACTCACAAAATCCTTGAGGTTCTGAGTAAAACCAACTCAGGCTGAAGATTTCACATGTCTGGAAAATGACTTCTCTTTTACACCCAGAAGTGAAAGAGCCCAGCCTCCATTCCAAAGGTTTCATTGTTTTTCGTTATCCGTTGAAGTACTATCGAACAGACAACAGATGGTCAGGTTTGGTTGCCATGCGATTTCCAAGGCAAAAGTGATCATTACTGTTCAGACGTGACTATCTTTACGGCTTTAAGTGCGATTTTCAAGGTGAAACGTGGCATGATCTTAATTGCGAACCTTTTAGAATTCAAATTGAGTGTACGTATAAAAGGGGATTTGGGGATTCTATACCAATTTTACACTCACTTGAAAATCTCAAAAGATTTGTGCCTTTTTTCTCTCTGATATTCTTCAACTTCTTCAAAAACCTATCAATGGCGGTTAAGCAAGGTCAACCGTCTCAAACAACTGACGATGTTTCTTCTCAACCCATCATGAAGATTCCAAGAACAAATTATCAAGTTCATGGAGATGTCAATGCTTATCCAGAGGGTTAACAGATGACCATAGTCGCTCTACAAAATTTTGTGTTGTCGATGGCTATGTTAACTAGTTTTCTGTACCACTTTCATGGTTGTCACTTGTTGGTTCAACGGCCACTCACAGCAATACAATGAAGATAGTGACGTTTTAAATGGTGAATGACAAGAAATTCAGGTTATCGAAGAAACTCTTTGCTCAGATTCTAAATATCCCCAATGCTGAACCTTTCTACAAGGTAACGAATGAAGAAGTCATCCGTATGTTCAGTGAGATGGGTTATCAACCTTTTCTTACCAAGATCAGTGAGTTTAAGAAGTTTGGATAGCCTTGCATTTGGAAGTTCTTATTTGGCATATACCTTCGATGTTTGACTGGTCGAAGTGTGGGGTTGGATAAAGCTCGATTAAAGGTGTACGCTATGGTAGATGGAATATACTATGATTTATCGGTGGATTATGCAACTCAACTATGGGATGAGTTTGTGAAGAGTATTGGGAATACAAATGCAGTCGATTGGATTTCTTGTGCTCGGTACTAGAGTCTTATTGTGTATTTTTTTATGAGAAGGAAGGCATTATGTCTCCAGAAGGTGAACAAAAAGCAAAGTTCTCAACATATCACTATACCAAAATTGAAAAATACAATCCAGATGTGTTTCCTATAGTTGCTCGTATCCCAGATGCGATGCTTCAAAAAGTTGATCCAGAAAATTCCATATCGGTAGCCTATTTGCACACTATCAATCCATCAATAGAAACTAGAGTGTTGCGGAAAAAGTCTACAGAAGGTCTTTCGAAGAAGCGCAGAGGATCAAAGAAGGATGATCAGCCTAGTCCTTCGAAAGCTAGTCCTGTACCAGTTGAAAAATTGGCTAAGTCTCCAAAGAAAGTTGTTAAAGGAGAAAAACCTTAGAAGAAAAATCTCAAACATGTAGTTGAAGAAACATAAATACCTTTGAAGGAAGTGGTACCTACGAAATCAGGTGTGATGAAACGATTAAAGAAAATGGCTCATAAACCATGCCATTTGCTTGAACGATCATAAACTTTTTCCTCCTTCTTTTATTTGCAAGCCTCAACTCAGCAGTAAACGGGTTGTGATTTGTGACATTCTAACACATGTATCTTCAGCATTGAAGAAAAGACGTGCTGAAGACATGGCCAAACGAAATTCGAAGAAACAAAAGAAGCGGAGGAAGTTAATTCTCAATGAAGAATCCATGGATGATGAAGTAGTTCCTGAATCTCCACTTGGAGGTGACAAAAAAGGCAATTCTTCACCTGTGAGAGGTTCTCCAGTCAAGTCAAATCCTTAGGAGACTGGAAATCCTGATGGTAATGTGGAAGCTTCTAAAATCGACACAACCATCAATCAAGGTGAACAACCGAAGACTTCTACTCCTGAGCAGACAATTGTCAAACCACTCGGAGTGTCGACTACCGAATCAATTCTTGAGGAGGTTCACGCTTTAGGCATCACTGCGAACATGTCTAATATGGACACAAATCTCAATAAGGGTGATGAAGTATCGGATAATGAAGCCCAATGTAATCCTTATTTATTGTTTCTTCTACTTTCGAAATATTTGTTGTTGATATCACAGTCTCTCTATAACCATTTCTTATTCCTACGACATCTGAAATACCAACATCAACCCACTCACCTACCTTCGATAATATCATGCAACAATCTATTACTCCTTATTCCCATCCCAATCCACAGAAGGTCCAAATATAGTTAATGATGATGAAACTGGTGATGGTGAGTTCATGGGTTCATTTGCGGACATAGAGTTTGATTCTGAAGAAGAAAACATACCCGATCACATGTTGATGTCTACGAATCAGTTTAAGATTCTTAATAAGAAGCTTAATTCTTTGATCCAATTACAAGCAGATGCAGGGGGTAAACATTTCGTTTCAGGCATAAAGGTATATGTGATGATAAAAGCTCAAGAGCATCGTATTCAAGACAAACGTGATCAGACAGACAAGTGCAATAAGTTACATGTCCAAACTTAGTCAGAAAAGTTTATTGGTGCTCTTCGTGGTTTGAAGTCGGTTACGAAAGCGCGGTATGTTCTTTTTATTCAAGATGTCAAAACTGTTCGAGAATATTTGAATCGAAGAATTGAAGAGTTACGGGTTGACATGGAAAAGGAGATTAAGGACTTGACTCATAATTATTCTTCTCTTCTTATGAAGGTTGATATAATTGTTGAGGCAGTCAAGAAAATGGTTCAGTGGTATAACTTCATAGGTCGAAAACTTGATGAGAAGGTTGAAGTAGATGCTACAAGTTTTGAGAATGTTTCAAAGTTTTTGGGTGAATTAAAGGATCAAGTGAAAGAATCTGGATCTTCGTCATCTTCTTTACTTACTCCTGAGTTGTTAACTATGAAATTTCGCATGTTTGAGTCAACCATTGATAAATAATTGGCTTCACTTGCGAATTTCGCAAATTTCATGCCAACGGATGCCCCGCATGTTGTCACATAGGTGCAATGGGGATAAAGGAGAAATGTTGGCAGTAGTAAAGGCGAAAGTGGTTCTGGAAAATCAAATGAAGATGCGAAGGTAGTCGGAAAGGTTATAACTACTCAAATTCCAAATTCCTTACCAAAAACATCCACGATAACATCATGAACAACAAAAACAATAAAACCAATTACCAAGGAAATTGTGATTGGATCTGCAAGTGGAGGTTCAAGTTCTTCGAAACCACCTCCTACTATTCAAGAAATGCAGAACAAAGGGAAGGGTATTTCGATTGAGCTTTATACTGAATAAAAGAAATTTGCTCTGGAAAAAGAGATAGAGAAACAAAAGCAAATCCATATTGTTCTTCGTCAAAGAGCAAATGACCCTCCTAGTCTCAACAAAGGTGATCCTGCAAAGCTTTATTCTTATGAATATATCGAAGCTTTAGTTGTTTCGGGGGAGATGCAAAATTTTGAAAAAGTACCGAAGAAAAACTATGATACAGAGAACACTATCTTTAATCATTTGGACTTCTCAATCAACAAAATGATGTTCTTAGATGAGCAGTTTGAGATTGCCGATAAATACAAAGACAAGATTGAATTCAAACGTATGAAGTTTCGATTCCACGCAGTTCTTTGAAAAAGGGAGGAGGATATATGATCTTTAGTCAAGATAGTTCGGGTTCTTAATGTATCCAATGATGCTCTATTTGAAGGTATGTTTCAGAATTATTGATATCATGTAGTCTGAGCCAATAATGTTGAGTTAGCTTTAGCATTGGATAAACAAATCATTGTTCCTTAGTCCATGTTAAAGTCTAAAGCTAGCTTTAAAGATTATGAAGGTGGAGATATTTGCTTGAATCCTCTAGGAATTGTTTTTGTTGGCAAAAACAAGAAGGGTAACAACCCAAAATTTACGTGTCAAGTATGTGATGTTGATAGGTATCCTACTTCTCATTACACAAATCTCATGACTCGAATGAACAGTTGTGTCAAGAATAATGAAATTGATAAAGGTGAAATTTGAAAGGTGATCAATTGGTATGCTGATGTTGAAAGAGTTATTCACTAAGCTTCTACAATGTTGTTGTCTTATACTCGACAATTCTCACAAATAGGGAGAATGTAGATGTCGAATAGTGTTGTGAGGTGTCAAATGTCTTGAAAAGTTTCGAAAATTTGTAATGTTATTATAAGGGCATTTTTGTTTCGAAGCTTTCATGTAAAGTCCCTTATATTTTTTTGTGTGCTTTATGTATCTGTATAAATAGGGAGATGTATTAGATATAGATAAGAACTTTCATGATTTTTGTCAAAACTCTCTCTGTACTTTGAAAGCATAATTGAGCCAAACAAACTTAGTTTAGATCTCGTGTTCCTCGTTCTTACTTTACTCTGATATTGTAATTCAATCTCGATTTCATAACAACCACACTCAGGATCTGTAGTTTCATCGTAGGGCTTCATGTTGGGGGTCTGGAAGCATTTTAGAACTTCGGTATCAGTTATCGATGAAATGAATCTGGAGAACCTTTGAATTGTGGGGGATCCTTCTGGTATCGGTTGAACTACTCCGGGTACGCTTGAAATCACATGTCTTAGTTGTTGTAGCTCCTTAGCCATGATCGGGCTTAAACCTGTGTCAAGATCCATTGAGTTAGTTGTAAAATTATTATTATTGATAGAATTACTAAGATCCCTATTATTGGGAGTAATAAAGGTTTTGTTAGGATCCTAAAACTTGTGACGGATCGCTGAGGATCCTAGGTTATCAAAGTTCAGGATCTTGGTCTGCATAACCAAAGGTGCTACCTCCTAAGGCTTGTGGATTTCCGTTCTCATTCTCTCCACTTCCTTGAGAATCAACTTGTTATCCTCCTGTTGTTGGGCGACTTGTCATTCCAGTCTCTTCAACATAGCAAAGATCTTGTTGTTGGAAATCAAAACAGGAGGATCCTGGAGTCCCGGAGTGACTAGAGAGATGTTCTTCTTCGGAGTTTCAGAGACTTTCTTGGGAGCTGCAATCGATGGTGGTGGAAGGCTTTTAGATGAAATGGGAGGAATCGATGAGGAGGAAAGAGTTGGTAGAGTAGACATGGTTTTTTTAAGAATTTGAACACCAGGGCCCCACGGTAGGCGCCAAATTGTTTTGGTCAAAATATAATCGAACAAAAATAGACCAAAGTCTATAAGAGGTTGTGATGTTCAATGTTAAAAAAGTATGTAATTTAGCTTAAAGCAACACAATTCGTTTACAAGGAAAGCCCTTGATGATGGTACGATCTCTGACATAAAACCTTAGGAGGTGATAACGATCACCCCCCCCCCCCCCCCCTTGATGTCTTTATTGATTGAAATGAATGTTTATAGAGTAGATGTGATGAGTACAAGTACAAAGTGCTAGTATTCTATCAAGAAAATTGTGTGATGTGTAATGAATATAGCTGATATATATATATATATATATATATATATATATATATATATATATATATATATATATATATGTATATATATATATATATATATATATATATATATATATATATATATATATATAGTCCAAAGCTAATAACAATAATTCTGAGAAATCCAAGATCCTATGAGTTCAACTAATAGTAGTTGCATGACATTGTCCTTTGGATCTTTTAGATAGTTTTGACTATTCATTGAGACTTTGACAAGTTATTTCTATACATGTGAGAAAGAAAATAGAATATATAATCATTAAATAATAAAAAATATTAGGCATGATCGTGGAGTATATTAGGGATCCTGAGATTTGAGGATCCTGAGCTTTTGAAGTTCCTTAGACTTGAGGATCCTATAGTAGTTTGAGGATCCTAGACATAGCAGTATCCAAGGAACTTGCCTGATCTCATTCCAAAATTGCATTTCGAAGGATTCAACTTCATGTTATAGCTGTCTAGAATATTGAAGGTGTCTTCAAGATCCTTAAGGTGATCTTCAACATTTTTTGCTTTAACCACCATGTTATCAATGTAGACTTCCATGGTGTCCCCCGGTTTATCCTTGAACTTCCAGTTAACTAGCCTTTGATATGTTGCACCTGCATTTAAAATACCAAAGGGAATACCAGTATAACAATATACACATGTTGGGGTTATGAATGCAGTATCCTCCTGGTCAGATGGTTCCATTTGAATTTGTTGGAACCATGTTGATCTATCCATGAACGTTAGCAGTTCATGGAAAACTGTAGCGTCTATCATGGAATATATGTCTGGTAGGGGGGAATGAACCTTAGGTAAATCCTTGTTAAGATTCATATAATCCACACTTATTCGCCATTTTCCATTCTTCTTTTGTACTATGACCGTGTTGGCCAGCCATCTTTGGAACTTCACTTCCTTGATCATCCCTATTTTAAGAAGTTTTCTACTTCTTCTTGGATGATTTGATTTGTCTCGGGTGCAAACTTCCTTCTTTTTTGGTGTATTGGTCTAAAAGAAGGATCGATGTTAAGTTTATGAGTTATAATATTTTTGTCTATACCTGTCATATCCTCATGCTTGTAGGCGAATACTTTTCTTCTATCTTTTAGGAACTTTATTAGTTCTTGCTCGATTTGTTATGATATTTAGTATACTATGAGGACTTTGGCTTCAAGATCCTCAAGGTTGAGGGGAACTTCCTTTACATCCTTCTCCTTTGCTTCTAGCACACCTCATTCCACCTTGCTTTAATTTCTCTGCTTTTCATGGTACCATTGAAGATTTCATTGAGGTCTTATAGCACTCCTTAGATTCTTGTTGATCGGCTATGATTTTTACTATCCCCCATGGAGTGGGCATCTTAAGACATTGATGGTATGTTGAGGGGACAACCTTCATATCATGGATCCGTGGTCTACTTAGTATAATATTATAGTAAGATAATGTATTGATTACACAAAAGCGTTCCATAGAGTTTACCCCGTCTATGTAGATATGCAACTTTATCTTGCCAACCGTATGCTTCGTTTCGCCACTGAATCCTATTAGCACTGAGGATCTTTTGATTATTTTGGATTTTTGGATGTTCATCCTTTTTAAAGTATCCAGGAGTATAATGTTGACTGAGGATCCTCCATAGACAAGGACCCTTCTAACAAAATGGTCGGCGATGTAAAGAGTGATCACCAGTCCATCGTAGTGGGGATCCTGGACATCTGTTATATTTGTTTCGTCAAAGTTAATCTCCTTTTTATTTATGATCAAATTAGTGTTCTGAGGCCTCTCTTGTGTCTCCGTTTTCGGCACTTTAGCATGTATTTTTGCTGCAAAATAAGAGGTACCACAAATCTCAGATCATTTAGAGATCACATTGATTACCATGGCATGTGCAGGAGGGGATCCTGGATTCTTTAAGATCTTATGAGGATCCTGTAAGGTCACTGTTACATCCCCAATTTCCGGCCAGAAAATACTGATTTTTTATGCTTTATTTGAAAAAGAGAGTATACTTTTGAATAAATATGTTGCGGAATTTGTTCCCAAAAATATGATAAAGAATTTATCGAAGAATTTCGGAAGAAATGTATTTTCATTATAATAAAAACCTCGGTATTGTTAGGGTCAGGATCTTTACAATATTCAGGATCCTCAAATAACCGGCATCCTCATCTACCTCAGGATCCCTGCTAATTACCATTATTAATTTTATTAATATTTATAACGGTAATATATAATTAATACGTGTGCAGAAGCAGTCAAGAGAATACCAATTCTCAACGAAGAATTGTATCAATAATGTTAAAGACCCGGAATACTAGGTCAAATAACGTTCATGAAGCTAGGCATAGAGGATCCCGGAAATATCAAACATCTTGTTGGCTAGATTAGACTATATATTAACCCTTTTAATCTAGACACGACACACTGTTCTTTAGTCTAAGCTCACTCTATGAATTTTTTTACTCATTCTTACTAACAACTCACTGTAATCTTTATTTTATATCAATAAAATCATCGAGGCAGGTGATTGTTATCAACTCCCAAGGTTTTATGCTGGAGATCCTAGCAAGGATCAAGGGATTTCCTTGTAAACCATTGTGTCACTTTCTTTTAGCATTTTTTATTACACAATCTGAACATCAGAGCCTCTCATTCAATTTGGTTGATTATTACTTGTGTAATTTTTTACCAAAACAATTTGGTTCCCACCGTGGAGCCGTGGTGTTCAAAACCCTTGAAAAAATCATGCCCACACAACCGATCCTCTTGTCATACTCTGCTCCTTCCATTCCAAACAAAAACCTACCACCTCCACTGAGTGGGCCCCTACTCAAAGGAAAACTCCCAACACTTCCAAGAAAAGTACACCCTCAATCGCTAATCCAGGAAATTTGGGATCCTAAAGGCTCCAAGATGCACCTGCCTCAGTCACTAACGCATAATGTTTCACTATGATGAGGAAAATGACACAATATGTGACCCAACAACAGGATAAGAATACAGCACTACTCAAAGAATTAGACAAGATGAAGGCGGCATTTTATAAATCCTAGGAAACAACGCCCACAGTTGTGCAACTAAGGTTCTTGGACTTTGATAATGCAGGATCCTCAGTAAATTTCCAGAAGAACAAATGATCTCCAGTGTACTTGGAGTGGTCCAACTAATAACGAAAGCATCTCCTACAATCCATAGGATCTCAAAATTTGCTCCCGCGATAGCCGATACCGAAGTTCCTAAGCACTTCCAAACTCTCAGCATGAAGCTATACAATGGGACGACAAATCGTAAAGAGCATATAACCCAATACAGAAAAAGGATGGAGATCATTCCCATACCAGGGCACTTGAAGGAAGCTTGCCTATGCAAAGGATTTGGTTCTACCTTGACATGATCATCCTTCAAATGGCTGCTAAACGTTCCCCCATACTATATTATTTCTTTCTCACACTTAGTTAATACATTTAATAACCAGTTTTCTTGTAGCAGAACCTTCAAGAAGATCACTAGTGATCTCTATCGGATAGTTCAGGATCCTAAGGAAAAACCTAGGGACTTTGCTAACAGGTTTGGCAGGGAGGCTCTAGGCATCCCCATCATCGACATGGCCACTGATGTAGAAGCCTTTAAACCGGTACTAACAAAGGATTCACCCTTCCATGAAGACCTTGTGATGAATTCATGCAAAATATTGGATGAACTCAGGTGTCGGGCATTGAGATTCATAAGGCTCGAAGCGGATAGAGAGATCCAGAAGAGAAGCAGTTCTTCGGATCAATATGAGAACCCTAACAGGATGGCCGAATCCTTGACTCAAAGATCCTACATATCGAAGCCTTATTCCAAACCGGATCATCATAGGGTTAATGCCCTTGAAGATGGAGGAGAGGAGAAAGAGCTTCCTAAAATCACTGACTATTGTGTTTTCTATGGACGTTTCAGGTGTTATTCATGCTATGTACGATCTTGGAGATAAATCAAAATGGCTAAAGAGAGACAACATGTCCACCGCTTGGAAAGAAAACTCCAAATAGTGTGCTAACCACAAAGACTTTGGCCACATGATCGAGGAATACATAGCCCTACGAAAAGAAATTAGCTACCTCCTTAGTAAAGGACAACTCAAAGAGATCCTCAGGAGAAAAAGAGAAAAATTCAAGGAGAACAGCCAGGAAGACCATAGGATCCCGTAGAAACCAGGATCTCCACCCTCTAACGCTAAGATAATTAAGATTATCTCAGGTGGATCTAAAAATTGTGGTACCTCTTATTCTTAGGCTAAAAGACACGCCAAGGTCTCTAAAACAGAAAAAGAGGACAGGCCACGGAAAAATGCCATAATTAGCAGTGAAAAAGAAATCACATTGGATGAGACTGGCGGGGAAGGAATTCTGGATCCTCACCATGATGGACTTGTGATAACATTGTACATTTCCAACCATTTCATCAGAAGAATCCTTTTTGGCGAAGGATCCTCAGTCAATATCATACTCCCAGACGCATTGAAAAGAATGAACATCCCAGAATCCATAATAGTCAGAGGATCCTCAGTCCTCATAGGATTTAGCGGGGAAACAAAACATACAATTGGAAAAATAAAGCTACCAATATACATAGAAGGTGTAAACTCTAAACAAATTTTTTTTGTTATTGGCACCATATCTTCTTATAATATGATACTAGGTAGACCATGGATCTACAAGATGAAAGCGGTTCCATTGACATACCATTAGTGTGTGCAGTTACCCACTCCATGGTGAACAATGAAGATAATGGGAGGTCAACAAGAATCAAAAAGTGATACAAAACCTCCATGAAATCTACGACCAAACCCCAATAAGCATAGCAATTAAGTTAGGGGCACGACATGTTCTAGAGACAAAGGAACAAGACGTAAAGGAAGTGCCCCTGGGCATCAAGGATGCTGAAGCTAAAGTTCTGTAATGACCATAAAATTCGAGCCAGATTAAAACATTTTGATTCATTCAAAAACCATTAAGTTCATACATTTGTTTTCAAAATAGTTTAAACATCAGAGTATTCCCCAGAACCATATCACATAAATCATAAAAAATGAGGAGCGGTACGATCACGCCTTCGCTTTGGCACAATCTCCTTAAGTACTTGAAACAAAACACTGAACTGTAAGCCCGAAAGCTTAGTGAGTTACTCCCAAAATACCAACCACATATAAGCATACTTATATCATATCACAATACAGAGCAGGCATGCACATCGGGTCTACTGTGTGACTGGTCCACCCGTATCAGTCCTTCAGTCCACCTGGTCCACCCTCCGAGTCTTAGTCATGTCTATCGAGTCTAGATTGTGATTGGTCCGCCCGCACCGGACCTCCAATCTACCTGGTCCACTCTCTGAGTCTATAGTATGACTGGTTCGCCCACACCGAGCCTTCAGTCGGCCTAGTCCACTCTCCGAGCCTTAGCACGTTTGGTCCGCCCTCTTGGGGCCTTCAGCCTATCCGGACCGCTCGTTGGGCCTTCGGGATATCCGGTCCGCCCTGGGTATGTTGGCCTACAGCACAAAGCAGGACCCGCCTAAACCCAACCCCGTTAAACAACCATGTGCAGATAAAACAATTAGTCACATAACAAATCCTTAACCAGACAAACAGTCTAACAGATCACATAGCATATCAACATCCCAACCAGGATTCTGACCAAACCGGTCACTAGCATAACATTACCCTATATACCGGGGTACCGACCTTAACTAGGTCACTATCATAACCCATCCTCAATACCAGGATGCAAATCTAGCAGAACCATAACATAACAAACAATACCCGAATTTCCATCAGATAAAAGGCCGGCCTTAGAGCCATAGACCCTGTGGATATAGAGAGGATAACTCACCTGAAATTATTGACTGAAAAGATATGACCAAGCTGCTCCGACCATCGACACGATCGTTGCCACTGAACACTACCAAAGAACCAATTCCATAAATACCCATATTACCAAAGTACCCTCGGAAGTCAAATTGGTCAACTCTTGGCCGAAGTCAAAGTCCTCAGTCAAAGTCAACCTTCCTGGTTGACACTACTCGCCGAGTCACCCCGAGACTCGCCGAGTCCAACGATCTCTAAGTCCCATCATGTCCGACTCACAGACTCGCCAACCAACTTACTTAATCCAAGGCTTCAACCAAAATAGGTTGGGTTTCTGTGACTTGACGTGTCGAGTCCAAGAACAGACTCGCCAATTCCAAGGCAATCTTCAGCAGGCTCGCCGAGTTGTTCTTCCAACTCGCCGAGTCCTTGCACATATTCATACAACTCATCGAGTACACCTATGTGACTCGCCGAGTCTCTCTAGTTCTCAATCCATTCTGTGGCTTTTCGAGCCATGCATGGGCTCCAATCCATAGATCCACCATTCTACAATCTAACCCTTACATAAAGTTGCAAACTTTACGTCAAACCAAGGAGATATAGGCCCAAAACACACTAGGGATTAGGTCTTAGACAAAGGGGCTTCACCAACAACTCAATGACTGAAACTTTATGACATTCTAGGCCATCATAATTCTAGATCTAGAGTAGCAACCTCAGATCTAAACTCCAAACCCGAAATAGATCTCAAATAAGCTAAAGAACTCCATATCAACCAGCAAGGATGAACCGAAAAGGAAATTAGCTTAGGATTATGGCTTCTTACCTCTGAAATGTGCCCAAACAGATGTAGATCCCAGATCCACACAAGCCCCTTGATGCTAGCCTCTAATTCCTCAAGCTCCTTACACCAAATTCCTCTTCTAAGCTCCAAATTCCTCAACAATGAAGCCTCACACGAAATTAGGGTTTTTCTGGAACTCTCTGGGGGATTAGGAGGCTGGGAGAAGGACATAAAGTCCTTTAAATAGGGTGCGACCCTCGGGATTAGGTTTTTCTCATTCCAGCACCAACTCGTAGAGTACAGCTTCTGACTCTGCGAGTTGGCCACTTAACACGCCATCAATCCCGCTCCGACTCGACGAGTAGCATACCTACTCGTCGAGTAGCTTCCTTAATTTACACTTAGCATCCTTCAACTACTTGTTTCCGAACTTGGGCTGTTACAATTATCCCCTACTTAAATTAGGCTTCATCCTCGATGCCTGCGGCAACACAAACAACGGATGATATTCTCACAATGCATGCACTGATCTGAAACCGGCCCAAACTCCTTCAAACAGTACTATCGAATCCTTGTAAAATCCATCTCTTCCCTTGCAAGGTCCTGATAACTGCTTCATGCCGTCCACCTGCCTCTTTTCTCTGATGACAACACTCGTCAAGTAAGTGTTACCTGATGACAATACCATACTTCCCTCTTACGCATTCATTCGTCGCCTGCGAAAACTGGATACCATTAAAAACCATCCGGTCCTAACCCTGTATTAACCCGCTATCCTTTGCCCAACTGGCGCTACTTCTATTAACTTGCACCGATTGAAACTCTACCCATTTCCTCCCCGAGTCAAATCCCTTACCGCGCTGACATGGTAGAATGTCTCACAGTTTCCGAGCAACTCTCATGGACACCCAACTATAATCTATATACACATCGTACCTGGTCCAATCAGTCTTCGGTGGGAAAAACAAGCACGCCTACGATGATCCGGCGATCCTTAAGATGGAACACCACTACATACATAACTCATGACCACAACCATAATTCGGAACCCAAGGATCTACCCTTGCATCACTTCCGAGCTCTTCTGACTCAACATCCATGCTAACCATTCCACAACCTCAACGAGCATCCAACCCGTATGTGCTTCGATACATCTGGTACAATCTTAGTGCTCACTATCAATAACTGAAGTACTTTTGATCATCCATTTACACTACTGCTTTCCTTTCAGAGAACCCACACTCCTTCCGAAGCTACATACCTTTCCTTTTCAGGAAATCTACTTCACAACCCTTGCCACACCTGTAAGTACCACTATGCAGAACTCCACTCTACACTATCCATTTAGAGCAACTGCTATTCTCGAACTCCCATATACTCCGAATTCGATCACATAACTAACAAGGCCCATGCATGGCCTCCAGCCAACTCCATCATCGTGATCAATACTTGGGGCCAGACCATACCGATTACTATTGCATGGCGACATATTCACTCATTCTCCGCATAAAGATCCACTAACCCATACAGAGTCTTCAGCATTACTGGACCACCTTACCAGACCTTCAGCCTATCTAGACCACTCTCAGAGCCTTCAGCATGTTAAGACCGCCCTCCTGGGCCTCCAGCCTGTCTGGACTGTTCCCCGAGCCTTCGGTATGACTAGTACGCCTTCCAGCCTTCAGTCTATCCGGGCCGCTCATAACTGTCGTTCATCGCCATAAACCATTCTTCCCAGGAATCTCTCCGATGCAGTCTGTTCTAGCCCTCTAGGGGTTCCGAACTCCCATTCCGTTCCCATAATCCTTTCCATGGCCTAAACCCAGGCCTCACGTCGACCAACTACCTTCCCTGAAAGCATGGTCTTTTCTCTTCCCCACTTGTCTATCACTTGCTCGAATCATGCCACACTCTCGGCTAACAACACTGATAAATCTAAACAGCTACCCAACCCTGGATACTTGCTGGTTTACCGGAGAATTTTCCAATTCTCCCCACCTAGTGTACCAACTACTAACTTCCACTGACACACTGGCATAACTCGATCGACCTTACTTGAATTAGTTTCCCCCTCTTCTCCCGGAACTAAATCCCTCTGGAGTGGGCAATCTTCTCAGAATACTCCACTGATATCGCACATCTGGAACTTTAAGGAAGTTTGAATCTCAACTAAACACTTCTCGCATCACAGTTCCTATTCCTAGCAATGAGATCATATATCCTATCTTCTGATCATTTGTCCTCTTGGATGCTAATCGACTACAACCCTTATCTACTAAGGTCCTCAATCATACCATGAATCATGTGAAAAAAAAAATCGAACACATCTACAATACCACATAAACAATAAGATAACAAGATATCAAATGGAAACATACCCAGAGCTACATTCGGCTCTGCCCTGACCTCCTCTCCTGTAAGCTGGAAAGCGCGCTCTTGAGCCCTCGGAGGCTCCGCTCCACCCTGACCTCCACCTGCAATCCTCAATGTGGCCGGTGCTGGAGCCTGCACCGGTCTTGCAGCAAGCTGTGGACAGTTGACCCTCAAGTGTCCAACCTGATGACAATGACAACAAATCCTCATATCCTGTGTCGGGACCGAATGACGGCAATCCCTCGCATAATGCCCCTCTCTCCCACACTTGCGACACGCACCACCGGACCTACAAACTCCGACATGACCCTTCCCATACTTCTCACAAGTGTGGCTGCTCTAACCTCCAACCCTAGAGTCAACGGTTTTGGATCATTTCGGCGCCGGCTGCGACTACACCGGGGACGCCTCTGCTCTTGTAACTGCAACTCCATCTCTAACTCTTGCTGCTGGCGGCCTCTTGCATCTCTAACAAAGTACCACATCTCTACGTGGACACAAACTACCTGATGTCCCTCTTGACCTTACTCAGATATCAAGACATCTAAGCCTGCTCTGAAGCAAACTCCAGGCAAAACATCGCCCTCTCAGTGAACATCCTGGTGATCTCCGTCATTGACTCTAAATCCTGCTTCAGCTCCAAGAACTCCTGAGCCAACCTCTCTCTGTCAACTTGCAGAACATAACGAGTACTAAACATCTCTTGGAACTGATCCTAAGAAACCTTAGCCCGCTGCGCATCAGAATAAGATCCCGTAGTCAACCGCCACAAATCCTTCGCCCCGAGCCTCAAAAGGTTCAGAGCATACCTCACCCTCTGGTCCGCAGGGCATCAGCACGTGAAGAAACAACCCTCCACATCTGACAACCATCTCATAGCAACGATCAGATCTTGAACTCCATCGAAAGTAAGGGGCTTCGTATTATCGAAGCCCCAATACTGAAAACGTCAACTGGCTCCTCCCCCAGCCTCTGCTACAGCCGTTGTAGCTGTCGTAGCAGCCGCCTCTGCAAGAGCTGCATAGCGCTCATCAAAGTACTCAACCATGGCGGTCTTGATCGACCCAAACATCTCCGACATCTCAACCCGAAACATTGCAACAACCTCATCATGCAGGATCTCACGAATCCTGGCATCCTACTCATCCGTACTCATCTGTCCAATGACCTCGGGTGGTACTAATCCATCCTGACCACCCTCTCCTGCTGCCGATCCCGAACCAGATCCTGCCTCGAAACATCTCGTAATCGTCGTCCTGGAAATACACCACAAGATATTAAGCATTCACCATAATACCCCGAGAACTAGCTCCCAACAAAAACCTAGGGGTTGTGACTTCCTTGATACGCATATGGGTCCTGTGCTTTCAGTAGTATGGGCCCATAATACCTTCCACACCTACCCATATTTGTATCAAGTATCACCACAACACCTTAACAATAGCATATACATAATAAACACTTGATCCCCACTCCTAGAGGTGCATCACTATATCATAACTGACCTACTGGTCTTACGCAACCCACCCATCCATGAAACTTCCGCCAACCCTGCTGCACTAGTGTATGGTAGTCATACATAACGCTGGACCCTATAGACTTTCGAATATCCAATCCTACCCTAAGCTCCCAATCATACAAGAACATAACATAAGGCCCAATCAAACATTCTCAGGCTATAAGATCTTAATTATGTATAACCGTGATGCATACATTAAATAACTACATTAATGATGTCAATTTCATAAAAAGGAAGCCCTTGGTTAGCAGGCATCATATAATCCGACAATTCTATCATGCAATTCCTGAAGATCCCTAGCCTAGTACTAGCATGTTGTTCTAACAAATCACATAATCAAATAACTTGTGTGGTATTTTGGGGTCTACTTGCTGGCTCTGGCTGATCGTACCCTCTGCATCCTCTTTTACTTACTTCGAAAACCTTTTGAAAACCATTTTGAAAATCCCTCCTTGATTTGAGATGGGATTCACATGAATGTTCTTCCAATTCACTCAAACCAAGGCTCTGATACCAACATGTAACGACCATAAAATTTGATCCAAATTAAAACATTTTAATTCATTCAAAAACCATTAAGTTCATACATTTGTTTTCAAAATAGTATAAACATCAAAGTATTCCCCAGAACCATATCACTTAAATCATAAAACATGAGGAGCGGTACGATTAGGCCTTCGCCTTGCCACAATCTCCTGAAGTACTGAAAGAAAACACTGAACTGTAAGTCCACAAACTTAGTGAGTTACCCCTAAAATACCAACCACATATAACCATACTCATATCATATCACAATATAGAACACGCATGCACATCGGGTCTACTGTGTGACTGGTCCGCCCAAACCGGGCCTTCAGTCCACCTGGTCCACCATCTGAGTCTTAGCCATGTCTATCGAGTCAACAGTGTGATTGGTCCGCCCGCACTGGGCCTTCAATCCACCTGGTCCACTCTCTGAGTCTATAGTATGACTGGTCCGCCCACATCGGGCCTTGAGTCAGCCTGGTCCACTCTCCGAGCCTTGGTACGTTTGGTCCGCCCTCATGGGGCCTTCAGCCTATCCGGACCGCTCGCCGGGCCTTCGAGATATCCGGTCCGCCCTGGGTATGTTGGCCTACAGCACAAAGCAGGACCCTCCTCAACCCAACCCCGTCAAAGAACCATGTGCGCATACAACAATCAATCACATAACAAATCCTTAACCAAACAAATAGTCTAACAGATCACATAGCATATCAACATCCTAACTAGGATTCCAACCTAACCGGTCACTAGCATAACATTACCCTTTATACCGGGGTACCGACCTTAACCATGTCACTATCATAACCCATCCTAAATACCAGGATGCAAATCTAGCAGAACCATAACATAACAAACAATACCCGGATTTCCATCCGATAAAGGGCCGGCCTTGGTGCCGTAGACCCTGTCGATATAGTGAGGATAACTCACCTGAAATTGCTGACTGAAAAGATAAGACCAAGCTGCTCCGACCACCGACACGATCGCTGCCACTAAACACTACCAAAGAACCAATTCTAAAAATACCCATATTACCAAAGTACCCTTGGAAATCAAATTGGTCAGCTCTTGGCCAAAGTCAAAGTCCTTAGTCAAAGTCAACCTTCGTGGTTGACTCTACTCGCGGAGTCATCCCAAAACTCGCCGAGTCCAACGATCTCTGAGTCCCATCCTGTCCGACTCACTGAGTCGCCAACCGACTCACTAAATCCAAGGATTTAACCAAAATAGGTTGGGGTTCTACGACCTGACTCGCCGAGTCTAAGAACAGACTCGCCGAGTCCAAGACAATCTTCAACAGACTCACCGAGTTGTTCTTCCAACTTGCCGAGTCCTTGCACATGTTTATACAAATCATCGAGTACACCCATGTGACTAGCCAAGTCTCTCCAGTTCTCAATCCATTCAGAGGCTTTTCGATCCATGCAGGGGCTCCAATCCATAGATCCTCCCTTCTACAATCTAACCCTCACATAAAGTTGCAAACATTACGTGAAACCAAGGAGATATAGGCCCAAAACACACTAGGGCTTGGATTTTAGACAAAGGGGCTTCACCAACAAGTCAGTGACTGAAACTTTATGACATTCTAGGCCATCATAATTCAAGATATAGAGTAGCAACCTCAGATCTAAACTCCAAGCCCGAAATAGATCTCAAACAAGCTAAGGAACTCCATATCACCCACCAAGGATGAACTAAAAAGGAAATTAGCTTAATATTATGGCTTCTTACCTCTGAAATGTGCCCAAACAAATGTAGATCTCAGATCCACATAAGCCCCTTGATGCTAGCCTCTTATTCGTCAAGCTCCTTACACCAAGTTCCTCTTCCAAGCTCCAAATTCCTCAACAATGAAGCCTCACACGAAAATAGGGTTTTTCTGGAAATCTTTGGGGATTAGGAAGATGGAAGAAGGACATAAAGTCGTTTAATAGGGTGCAACCCTCGGGATTAGTTTTTTCTCATTCCAGCACCAACTCGTCGAGTACAGCTTCTGACTCGGCGAGTTGGCCACTTAACCCGCGATCAATCCCGCTCCGACTTGATGAGTAGCATACCTACTCGTCGAGTAGATTCCTTAATTTACACTTAGCATCCTTCAACTACTTGTTTCCGAACTTCGGCTGTTACAAGTTCTCAAATGATCCTCAATGCCTGAGCAGATTGAGCATGATCAATTCAATTTCTGAAGAACCAGAAACAAGTCATTCACATGGAAACACGAAGATATGACAGGCATAGACAAGAGTATTATTACTCATAAACTTAATATTGATCCTTCTTTCAGACTTATAAACCAAAATAGTAAGAAGCTTGCACTTGAAAGGAATCAAATCAACCATGAGGAAGTAGAGAAGCTCCTCAAAACAGGGATGATCAAGGAAGTAAAGTTCCCAATATGACTAGATAACGTGGTTGTTGTACAAAAGAAAAACGACAAATAGCGAGTGTGTTTAGATTACACGGATTTTAACAAGGCTTGTCCTAAGGATCCTTTCCCTCTACCGCATATTGATTCTATGATAGATGCGATGGCTGACGATGAACTCCTGACGTTCATGGATGCTTCAGCAGGATTCCGAAAGATCCAAATAGAACCATCATACTAAGAAGATATTGCATTAATAACACCAACAGGTATATATTGTTACACCACAACGCCTTTTCGTCTTAAAAATACAGGTGCAGCATATCAAAGGTTGGTGAATCGAATGTTCAAAGACATGCTAGGGGGCACCATGGAATTTTATATTGACGGCATGGTAATGAAGTCAATGAAAGCCGAAGATCACCTCAGAGACCTTAGGGAAGCATTTGACATCCAGGACGAGTATAATATGAAGCAGAACCCACTCAAATGCCACTTTCGAACGAAGTCAGGCAAGTTCCTTGGATACATGGTAAGCACAAGAGGGATAGAAAAGAAATCATGGAATTAAGATCCCCATCTTTAATAAAGGCATCCAAAGGCTAACAGGAAGAGTATCAGCACTTAACAGGTTCATTTCATGATCTTCAGAAAGGTGCAAGCCCTTTTACGATATCTTGAAAAAGAACAAGAAATTTGAGTGGAAGGAGGAACACGAGAAATCCTTCTAGGAACTTAAAAAATATATAAACTCAGCTCCACTACTAGTGAAGCCTGTAGATGGAGAACCATTTATTCTCTACCTCTCGGTATCCTCAAACGCGGCAAGTTCTGTTCTGGTTAAGGATCTTAATGGGGAGCAACATCCAATCTACTATGTAAGTAAGAGTCTCCTGGATCCTGAAACCAGATACTCTCACCTAAAAAAATTAATTCTTGCCTTAGTAACCGTTTCTACCAATTCAAGACACTATTTTGAAACACACATTATACATGTAAAAACTAATTATCCTATCAAGAATGTCATGAGAAAGTGTAACGACCCAATTTTTCAAAGAAATTTTTCATTTTTAAATAGTCAAATACATTTCCATGATTTAAGAAATCCAATCATGATTTTTTTTTCAAAACATATGTCAAATACAACATATATTCCAAATATCAGAGTGTCCATAAAAACGCTTGGGAGAGAGTGCTCGTCGCGCCATCACGCCATGCCTTTGCCCATGGGATCTGAAGTACCTAAAAAAAATTCACAACATGTAAACTAAATGCTTAGTGAGTTTCCCAAAGCACACCACACACAATACACATATCACATATCCTGTTAGCTGTAAAAGCTACATATAACACATAAGCCATGCATACATAAAGCGGTAAGGATGCCATGGTCTCCCCCCAGGGTCTTATACCTTCGTGCCATGGGCTACCCCACATGGTCTTCACCTAGAAATGCTATGGGCTACCCCACATGGTCTTACATCCAATGCCATGGGCTACCCTACATGGTCTTTACCTAGGAATGTCATGGGCTACCCGACATGGTCTTACATCCAATGTTGCGGGCTCCGTCGAGGTCTTCCATGCAATAACACAGAATCCATAGTATATCAAATCACAGAAATGACTAACACATGAACCATAATCACATAATGGGCCGGCCTTTGTGCCTTAGACCCACGGTTATGGTGAGAAGACTCACCTCTGTCTGCTGAATGGGAAAGCTGCTCTCCTAACAGTCTGTAACCTCATGTGCTGAATAATAGTACTAACCCATGTTAGGACATCACATAATCAAAGGGAAACCCAAACCCCAAGCCCTTCCATGAAGGCCCAAAATGTCCTTTCTTTGCTAATGGGCCCAAAGTCCTTGTCTAAAATCATTAATGTGCTTCTTGGCCCAATAAGACCCAACCATAACACCAATGGCCCAATACAGATAAAATGGCCCAGTTTTCTCAGAATGCAACCGGTCGAATAAATAAATGAGGCCCAACAGATCATAGGCCCAAAACAGATCCAAGTGTACCGCCCTCGTATGCGCAGCGTACTGCGTCTTTAGGGCTTACGTGCGACGTACGCTAGGTTATGCCCAGTGTACTTAACAGTTAATCACTTTCTCCATTAAGTGCTTATTACCCGATTTTCTTACGTCCAAAACTCAGATCTAAGCTTAATAAGACGTCCTAGGGCATAAAGTTGGCAATTTTATGCCTTTTCATGCCTCATGTGCTCCCAACACCACCATTAAGACCTTTCTCAGGTTCTTAACCCGTGCATAGGGTCAAAACACCCACCAAGACTCCATTTTTATGATGCAAAAGGACCAAGGGACCTCAGATCTATCATTTCCAGCCTCTGGAGTTGCTTATCTCACAAGAGGAGGTTCGAAATCAACCAATGGAACAAAACTAGAAAACCATAGCTAGATCGAGTGACTTAAGTGGAAACGTGCAAGCTTTATACTTCCAAAATCTCCTCAAGGTCGACAATATGCAAATTCTTGAAGCCAAATTACACTCCAAGCTTCCTTGACAACTTCTTCTTCTTTGATGACCACTAAAAGGACCAAAAATGCACTCTTAAAGCTCAAATTGCACTCACAAATTATGTTAGGGTTTTCAGAGGCGTTTGAAGGTGAAGGAGGCTATTAAGGGTGAGTCTTAAAAGAGTTAAGGGTGTTTATATGGGGAACAAGTCCGGATTTTAGGTTTTGAGCATCCTGGCATGTACGCCCAACATACTCCTGGTACGCCTAGCGTACGTGTTTCCCCTCCTTCGATCCTCCTTGCCAAGTACGCCCAGCGTACTTAAGGGTCACTTATGATATATTAGAAATACTTCAAGGGTAATAAATTCATACCTGATTTGGAGTGTTACAAAAAACCAGAAATGTTAGGAAGGGTTGCAAAATGGTCGGTGAAGCTAAGTACATTTGACAACAGATACAAACCAAAATCCGCCATAAAATCACAAGCATTAGCAGACTTTGTAGCTAACTTTAGTGATGATCTACAAAATGAAATAGACATGGAAGCCAAGAAACTGCTAGAAGACAAACACCCGAGAAAGTGAGTGTTGTTCACAAATGGAGCTTCAAATCAGATAAGGAAGAGGCCTAGGGATCTTACTAAAGTCGCCTCAGTAGGACATCATACCCCAAGAAGTTAGCTGTAAATTCAACTCTACCAACAATGAAGCAGAATACGAAGCACTCATCATGGAACTACAATTGGCTAAGGATGTTCAAATCAAGGATCGTTAGATATTTGTTGATTCTTTATTACTAACCAATCACTACAATGCATCTTATGTAGTGAAAGGTGAAAATTTAGTACTATATATATAGATCCTCAAAAAATTAGCTTCTGACTTCGAAAACTGAAAGACCCTGTATAAAGGTTTGGTCTAGGCATACTAGTTAGTGGTAGTGATTGTGTAGGAAAAATCGATTTTGTCTAGTTTACGGTTGTTATGTGTTTACTGCCGTAAACTCCTTACGGCCGTAAACTCCTTGCGGTTGTAAGTCGGTTATAAGTCAGGCCTATAAATAGGGCATTGTCTCAGACTTTAAAGGTTGTTGATGCCTTCGTGTTTTCTCCAAGTTGTATCTGACGTTTTATTGCTTTAAGGCGTATGCAAGCTTGGTTCGTTTGTTATTTGCTTATTGTTTCATCTTTTGCTTCTGTTATTTGTCTTTGATTATTGGTAGATCCATTTTCGGGCTTTACAATTGGTATCAGAGCGACACCATTGTCAAAGACGTCCTACAGTTGCGATTTTGCTCAAAACGATATTCACAGCAAAAGAAGGGTTTTATTCCAGTCGAATTTCGTGTGTTCAGAAGTTCACGGTCCTAGCTTATGGCCGTAAACACCCAGTTCACGGCCGCAAGCTATTCAAGGCTCAATCACCGAAAACGATTTTCTTCTCCAGTAAATCGAGTTCCTGATTTAAGGCTTAGATAATCATATTTCACTGCATTTAATTCTTAAAAATAAAATAAACTTTTAACAGAAAATCATTGGCGGTAAATCAATTATCTGATAATCGATTTTAGATAAATTGCGTCTTTAATTTTCTATTTCAGAATTCAAAAAAATTCACAGGCCATAAACAAGGAGTTTACGGCCGTAAACATTTCTCGGCAGTAAACTTGTCTTGAAGCTTAATTAATTAATTTTCGGAATTCACAATAAACAGTAAAAAATTTTTAAAAAAAATTAATTAAATCCTTTTTAAATCAAAAATTAAGTTTTATTTTTAACTTTAATTTAAATAAAAAATGGAATCACAAAATCCTAATCAATATCAAGAACTCGATGTTGTGATGGGAACAACCACGCGCATTCCAAGACTCATGTCCGCTGATGGTTTCCCCGAGTGGAAATATAGAATTGAGAAAT
This sequence comes from Lactuca sativa, assembly GCF_002870075.4. Lineage (NCBI taxonomy): Eukaryota > Viridiplantae > Streptophyta > Magnoliopsida > Asterales > Asteraceae > Lactuca > Lactuca sativa. The sequence goes on along the minus strand of NC_056628.2, from coordinate 157,638,168 downwards.
ATATAAAGATGAAGGACTTCAAGATTTGGAAATGTGTCATAAAGGATCCAGTCAGAATCACCACTACAGTTGGGGGCAGGTGGTTGACAAGAAAATCGAAAACTACACTGATGAAGATTTTGAGAGTGTAGAAGAACAAGAAAAGGCATTGGCCATTTTAACTATGGCCCTATCTCCAGATATTGCTCAAGGGTTCATAGAGTATGCTTCTGCTAAGGCTCTGTGGGAAGCCCTTATAGAGGTGTATGAGGGAAATGAGGACATGCGAGAAAGTCGCCAAGACATGTTAAGGCAACGGTTTAACATGTTCAATTATGTGCTCGGAGAGACTCTTGAAGCCCAGCTGCAGTGATCTACAACTCTCAACACAGAAATGACTGTAGCAGGGATCTTCTATACAAAGTCTGAGAGCAACAAGAAGCTACTGAATGCTCTCCCAAAATCTTGGGACATGAATGTGGTTGTAATTAAAAAGACTAAAGATCTCAATTGCCTTACCCTAGCTGAAATGATGGCTATCATCAAAGCATGTGATATTGATGACAAGCAAAGAGAGATAAATCATGTCAACTCATACTCGACTGCAAACCTTGGCATCTCATCTCACAATACTTTTTCTTCTCTCTCCTATTCCTCTGCAGGTTTATCTTCCTCTGCACCAGTCACGCCCTACCCACGAAGTCAATCATTTTTGTATACTCAAACCGCTCCATCTTCAAATGTGGCCTCTTCTTCAAAAGGAAAGGAGGGTGATGAAAAACTTGTCTTTGCAGCAGGGCTAGTTAATTGCTACAATGCACTTGTAGCTGGGGAGCTTCCACCTCAATTGTCTTTTGCAGATCTTGATCAAATCCATCCGGAGGACGTTGAGGAAATGGAAATCACATGGAAAATTTCCATGGCAATATTTAGGGCAAAACAGATTGCCAAAAAGACAGGAAAGAATAATTAGGGAATGAGCGCAGATAAGAAGGTTGGATTCAACAAGAGAAAACTTTGGTGCTTTAATTGCCACGAGCCAGGGCATTTTGCTCGTGATTGCCCACATCCTGATAGAAGAGTTAATAATGACAGAACGATGGTTGCAGTTGGGAACAGCCGACGCAGTGGTCAAACAAACAGTGAAAAGGCTATGGTTGCGCAATCTTTCGACTGGGATGATCAAATACAAGCTCTCAACTTATCTGGACCTGAAAATGCTCATCTGGCACAGGTAAGGGATGATGCTCCAGTAGGGATTGTAGCAGCAGAAGACAATGTGATGGAGCTACAGTTTGCTTTGATGGTATCATCTTCTCATGAACCTAATTCGTCCAAGGTAAGTCTCCCATCATGCTCTAAGGCTTGTATAGATTATGTAAAAAATCTACATGACAAAATTGAGACATTAGGCAATGAAGTAGAAAATCTTAGGATTCTTCGTGAAATTAATGAAAAATTAATAAGAGACGTAGAAGACCTTAGATATGAAGGGTATCAACTTCCAAAAGGACAAAAACCACTTAAATCTCAACTGGAATCGAAAATTAAGGACTTTAGGAGACTCCAGGAAGACTATAATAACATAAGTGAAAACTATGATTATGTAGTCAAACAAAATGCTAAGCTAGTGGCTGAAGTTGAATCTTTGAAAGGAAAGTTTGAAACCGCCAAACTTGATGTAAGAAAATATGATTTATCAAGTGAGGTGGTTGCAAACATGATAGACCAAAGCATGCAGTTTAAAAGGAATCAATCGAAAGGACTAGGGTATAACCATGTACCCCTACCTTTCAATCATTCATACGTGTCCAAGCCTTTGTCCAAAGAAGAGATTGCCAATGAATCATTTATGGTTTATGGAAAGCCCTCCAGTTTTATTTCGGGAGGATTTATTAATGTTGAAAGTACTAACATTTCTACTTCTCCTGCAGATCAATCCTTGAATCAGTCAAAGCACGAAGTTGAAGGATGTGTTTCTGATAATAAAATCGAGTCTAAATCTGAAGCTTTAGTTTTTAATAAAGACAATACGTTTTCTAATATTTCTAAAGACAATGTTTTTTGTGATGGTCTTTTTATGACTTCTGACACTAGTTTGAATGTTTTGAAGAAGTTTGGTTTGAACTTTGTGGTTAAAAATTTTAATGTTTGTGATAAAGATGTTGAAACACCGCTAGTTTCACAACCCTCCCCATCTAACGCACCCTCAATTGCCTCTCAACCTAATAATGTTGCTTGTTCTTGTGTGAAAAGCAAGGGTGCAGATAGGGAAAACAAATCTGATCAATTCAGTACAAGCTCAAAAAATAACAAGCATATTTGTTTTAATTGTGGTACTAGTGGTCATATTGCTAGAAATTGTCTTAATCAAATGTTTGTGAGTCATAATCTTCCAAGACGGGAGAACGAGTTCAGAGGAAGGTCTTTAAATAGAAATTCCTCTAGAAGTCGTTCTCGAAATGATGATTCGGCAGATGAACGAAATAGAAAAAGGGATATTTGTAACAATTGGTAAAAATAGGAACGATCGTACGATGCTATCTTTTGATTATTAAGCAATATGAGTATTTTATTAAGAATGGTTGAAGGAATTTAACCTCTTTTATTTAAATAAGTTATTGGGAAATATAAAACAAGTAACTATTGATAAATTTCGTTATGATGTATGACATCGAACCATCACCGGTTTGTAAAATTAGCATATAACATCATTTAAATGCAACAAACTTAATTTTTGTATCAACATGTCTCTAGTTGATAAGTAAGTTAGGTTCTATGTAAATCGTTTGCTTAATAGATGTGAAGGATCTAAATTTGACAAATATACGAACCAAAGTGACAAAACGTGTTTAACGATATGGTTAACCGGTTAAATGTCACGAAATTATACATTGCTCAATAAATTTTATATTTAAATAAATTAAAATATAAAATGAATTATTATAAGGTATAATTAAAATGTATTTAAGTGTTTTTGAATAAAAAGAATAAAACATAAACATTAAAGTTCAAATACACAAAAACTACATTGTTATTTTATACTAAGTATACATGTATGTATTTGTATATATGTATTATTATCTACTGAATGACTAGTTATAAGTCATGAATTAAAATGATTTCATGTAAGTTTTATGATGTCTAAATCAATTAAAATAAGAGAATTGGTGGAGATAAGTGCCAACTTAACTAATAAGTGCTTAATCACTTAAGACATTTTACTAAGAATGCTTATTAATCCCTCTTCTAATTTTCGAGATTAAGACCTTCCCTCTCCTTAACTAGAACTCCTAACTAACTAAATAACTAGTAGTTAGTTAGTTAACTAACTCTATCTATAAACAACCACCCAATCAAGTGGCTAGACAAGATCACATCACTTAAACTCACATCCCATCACAAGCTAGTCTAGGCTTTGTCCCCTTATCCTCTTCCACCCTTTCCTCCTTCATAACCACGAAATTTCCTCTTCATTTTACCCTCATTTGACCAGCCAATACTCCAAGTAATTACTCTCAACCTTCATCTCATTTTCAAGCACAAGAACTTCCTTCCAAAGCCATCAAAACCATGAACTAAAGGGTTGCTGTCCCTTTTGTGTTTCAGCCACCATTTCACCCATCTACACCTTCCTTTTGCTTGATATTCTTACCACCAAATACCCCTGGAAGTTACTTGTTTTGATACTCAAAATTATTGATTCAAAACAGTGAGTAAACTACCCTTTTTCTTGCACTTTTGCTGTGAAATTTTCGTGACAGCAACATAGCCAAAAGAGTGGCTGTTTTGGAGCATCAAACCAACAACCAAAAGTTCATCTTCAACTTTCCATTCTTCAAGTATTCACATAAGGTGAGTTCATACCCCTACATTTTCATGTTTTATTCAAGTTTTAAGGGGGGGAATACAAGTTAGAACACTAAACATAACTCAAATTTAAATGACAGCTTTCTACAGAAAAGTTGAGTCCTGTTCACGGACTGTTTTGACCATCTTAAACTTAATATCTTTCAAAACTGTACAATATGCAAATAGTTCAAGTTTATACCTTTCTAATGACTACTCGCACGCATTCATACGATTTTTCTACAATTTATGGCGATTTTTATAAAACTGCCTGTCATTTCAGAAGTGATTTCGGACCAGTCTGTGAAGATGTTCATTTTCACACTAGTTTGAGACCACTAAAAATCATAATAAAAATTAGGAACAAAGTAGACTCATTTTATAAACTCTCAGAGGTGACGGATTCAGTTTTTGACTTACGAGGATTTTTCTATGAGTTTTCTAAAAACAGGGACAGTAAAGGGCAAAACTGTCAAAAGTGGTTTATACATTTATTAACACCTTCTAACATTTTTTAGCAATGTTTATACATTAAAGAAGTTAAAACACAATCATTTAAATATGTTTAATTACCATTTTTACAAAAGTGATAAGTACAAAAAGGTCTTTAGTATCAAACTTAAGGATTATTTCATGCAAAGTTTCTAATAAAAACGTAAGAATATGAACAACAATTACGAAACATACCAAATCATCTTTTAAAATTTATACATATATATAACCATATACATATATATGTTTTGTTTACAAAACTTCTTTATGCTTTTATATTATAAATTGCATGCCCCTATATGTATAGTTATATAAGAAATGTTTAAAAGACTTAAAAAGGCTATCCACCCTGTTTCCTTTTCCTCGATTTGGATGTGGTCTGGTGGGATATCGGGTACTCCTCCGAAGGTCGTTTAAATATTAGTTATATATCATGTATACATATATGGTCATAAATGTTCCACCAGTTAATTTAGTTTCGATACTCCTGGGTAGCAAAGGTGTATAAACCTACTTGGTCACTCATCAATTACATTCTAGTAAACTATTATAGGAATAGTTTAGAGTAAACAAAACATTTTCACTACTACAAGAAATTACACCAGAGTCAGTTCATTCATGAGTCCAGACTACATGTTATATGAAGGAATACTTTTACATGAATACTTATACATGAATACTTTACATAAACATTATATGGCAAATTACTACTACATGTTATATGAAGGAATACTCTTACCTGAATACTTATACATGAATACTTGTACATGAATACTTTTACATAGACATCATATGGCAATTTAATATTACATGTTATATGTCTAGATACGGTTATATTGTTCGCCTTTCTATCTTTACCTTGTGATTCAATCACATCATCGACGAGGTAGACTGGGACTTTATCTCCTAGTACCACATCATACTTTGAGGGACTAACCATTCCGATAACCACTGCTAGCTACAGAGGTAAATGAACAATCTACGGATGTTCTAGGTTGATACCATCGTGGGTATACAGAAGGAACTAACTATTCCTAAACCCGGCTGTTAGCAACAGAGGTAAATGAACAGTCTACGGATGTTCTAGGTTGATACCATTTCAGGTATACTTAAGAGACTACTAATAAGAGTTAAACAAGGAAAAACCATCACATTTTCAAGAGATGCGTACTTTTAAAACAGTCAGGTCTAGGTAAAAGACTACTTTCAAAACATTCGAGTCTTGGTAGAAGACTACTTTTATACTAGTAGGAAATATGGGATTTTCTAGAGCTTTTCGTACTTATACTAAATGTTTCATCATTCATTTACCAGTCTTTCATATCAACTAATCAAAGCAATGACATTAAATACTTATGAACTCACCAGCTTAAATGCTGATCTACTCTTTCAAAATAACTTGTATTCTCAGGTTACAAATAGACAGGTGTCGATACAAGGTTCAGAGAAGACGGAGTAGTCAAGACTCGTCTTTTAATTTGATAAGTTATTATCATATCTTGTACAATGAAAGAAAACACTTGTAACTAAAATTATACTATTGATGCAATGGATGATGTTGTTGCTTGTTTACTACTTTACATTTGTTGTGATGCATACATGACGTCCTCCGCCCCAGAACGTTTCCGCCGTTCGTGGTTTTGGGGTGTGACAATATTTTTCACAGACATAAAAAGGTTTTTAATCACCATGTCCCAAGCAGTCTGCCAAAAAGGAGCATAGTCACGCCAAGGTCAAGCTCATCCCAAAGCAGTAGTGGATCTTCAACCAACTCTGGTAGAAGTCACACATGCTTTAAGCAGACTGTCAAGCATAAAATGACAAAGTTAACTGAGACATTCAGAAAACCTAATTATAAATGGAGGCCCAAACTTGCTCCCAATACATCATCTGTGTCCTCAGAGAAGTTTACGTGCAATAAATCTGGAAAGGCATCTGGATCAACTAGGAAGATCATGACCTGGGTGCCCAAATCTAATTAAACCCGCACATTTTGCAGGGACAGTTGCGGGGAAATGTCGTCAGACCCTGGTTCGTCGACAGTGGCTGTTCCCGGCATATGACGGGAGATATCACCCAACTGCCCAACATTCAATCATTTAATGGGGGGTATGTCTCTATTGCGGGTGGAGATGGAGGTAAAATCACTCAAAGGGGAACCGTGTCAAATGGAGTTCTAAGTTTCGAAAACGTGAATTTCGCTCCCGAGTTGAAACACAGTATGTTAAGCGTTTCTCAGATCTGTGACAAGGGCTATTCTACGCATTTCATTGACAAGGAATGCATGATCTTAAAGCCAGGCTTTGTCATTCCAGAAGAATGGATTCTCGTAAAATCAAAAAGGGATGGGAACGCCTATATCATTGATATGAATAGCAATCTCCCAGAACAAGTTACTTGTTTATTCTCCAAAATCTCTAAGCAAACTGCAACGCTGTGGCACCGAAGATTAGGTCATGCCAATGCTAAGAATCTAAACCGTCTTACGAAGAATGAGATGGTCCATGGTTTGCCCGTCAAGGACTTTATTACGTTCGAGAAGTGTGTGTCGTGCGCTCAAGGAAAGCATCATCGAAAGCCGTACTTGCCAAAACAGGTTAACTCAATCAGTCAGGTTCTTCAATTACTTCACATGGATTTGTTTGGTCCAGTGAACGTGCTAAGCATCAACAGAAGTTCTTACTGTTTAGTTGTGATTGATGATTTCTCTCGATTTACGTGGGTGTTCTTTCTATCCAACAAAGTTGGCATCACTGAATTGATCAAGAAGTTCATTGTACTTGTTGAGAATCAGACCAATCATAGGGTGAAGGCGCTTCTTACCGATAATGGAACAGAGTTTAAGAATTCTGTTCTCAATCACTTTTGCGCTGAAAAGGGTATCCTGCGTCAATTTAGTTCAACTCATACACCTCAACAAAATGGTGTTGCTGAAAGGCGGAACAGAACACTCAAAGACGCTGCAAGAACGATGCTGTGTGACTCAAAGCTGCCTGTTTTCTTTTGGGCGGAGGCGATAAACACTGCCTGTTATGTTCAGAATCGAGTGCTTATCAACAAAGCTCAAATGAAAACTACGTACGAAATTTACTATGGACACAAGCCGTCAGTCATTCATTTCCGAGTATTTGTCTGTCCTTGCACCCTTCTTCACCTAGATGCCAACCCGAAGTTTAAAGCCAAAGTCGATGATTGCTATTTTGTAGGGTATGCTGCTCGCACCGCTTATAGAGTCTACAATAAGAAAACCAAACAGATTGTGGAATCCTATGACGTGCATTGGTTGGAAGAGAATGAGACAGACGCAAGAGTGGGTCCGGATTGGTTGTTTGATTATACGTCACTTTCCAAATCCTTAAACATGTATTCAAATGATGTATCTAGAACTGGTTCGCATTGGAAGAGTATCTCTGAAGATGAAGACGAAGAAGTCGTGTACAAGCCTGTATCTAAATCCTCTTCTACATCAAATGGAAAATCTAAAGCTTCACTTGAAGGAGAGTCCTCTGACTCGCACAAGGGAGGAGCTTTTGCTGCATCTGAGGGGGAGCCTTGTGCTGCAACTGAGGGGGAGCCTTCTGCTGCAATTGAGGGGGAGTCTTTTGCAACATCTTCAGGAAAGTCCTCTGCTACTCCTCAAGGGGGCCGTTCTTGGAACATGATAGTCCTCAATCAGTCCACACTGATTCTTCTGATGTTGAATCGACACCTCACATATCTACAGAGAAAGAGTTCGTTCCAAATGATGCTTCCGTTGTCTCTTTAACCTTTATGGAATTACTCTTTCCTGATTTTATTGCAGATAAGTATGTCGCATAACCATCTGGTGCTACTGAACCAACAAATGAAGGAGGTCTCAACATTCACACTTTACCTGTTTCTCTCAATGACATCAGCCAAGAAATACCTTCTAGGGTTCAACGGGATCATCCGATCAAAAACGTCATTGGCCAGCTAGATGATGGTGTTAAAACTAGAAGTCAGAGTGGAGATGTGAATACATGTCTGTACTTTTGCTTTATTTCTCAAATTGAGCCCAAGAATGTAGAAATGGCTCTAAACGAACCTAGCTGGGTGGATGCAATGCATGAAGAATTGCACCAATTTGAAAAAATCGGTGTTTGGAAATTAGTTGAGTTACCGAAGGGCAAGAAGTCTCTTGACACACGATGGGTCTATCGCAACAAACAGGACGATTCAGGGGTTATTGTGCGAAACAAAGCTAGACTGGTAGTTCGTGGGTTTCGACAAGTCGAGGGTCTTGACTACACTGAAGTTTATGATCCAGTAGCTCGCCTGGAGGCTATTCGTATCTTCCTAGCGTATGCTTCGTATATGAACTTTACTATCTTTCAAATGGATGTCAAGACTGCCTTCTTGTATGGCAAGGTGAAAGAAGAAATCTACGTTTATCAACCTCCAGGGTTTGTCGACTCGAAGTATCCTAATCATGTCTACAAGTTGGACAAAGCGTTATATGGGCTGCATCAAGCTCCTAGAGCATGGTATGCAACCCTAACAAAGCATTTGCTCGAACATGGTTACACTCGCGGCACTATCGATCAAACATTGTTCACAAAGCATGTCGACAAGGACCAGATACTCGTACAAATATACATCAACGACATAATCTTTGGATCAACGAGCCAAAAGCTTTGCAAGGAGTTCGAAAGTGTAATGAAGAAAAGATTTGAAATGAGTTCATTGGGAGAAATGACCATGTTTTTGGGGCTTCAGGTTAAACAGAATTCAACCAGAATCCTGCTACATCAAGTCAAGTATGTGGAGGATATTCTTGAGAAGTTTGCGCTTCACGATGCTAAATCTGCTTCTGCACCGATGGCTGAACGACCTCTCCTGACTCCAGATCCTGAAGGCGAGTCCGTAGATCAAACTCTCTATCGATCGATGATCGGATCGCTGATGTATCTTACTGCAAGTCGACCTGAAATTATGTTTGCAGTCTGTCAATGCGCACGATATCAGGCTAATCCTAAACTTTTTCATCTTATTTCTGTTAAAAGAATTTTTCGGTATATCAAAGGAAGCCCTAAATTGGGTCTTTGGTATCCGAAGAATTCCGAATTTGATCTTTATGCTTTTACTTACTGTAATTATGGAGGATGTGAGCTTGACAGGAAATCAACTTCAGAGGATGTCAATACCTAGGTGACAGATTAGTTTCATGGCAATGCAAGAAACAGCACACTGTCTTGACTTCAACAGTAGAGGCGGAATACGTTGCTGCATCATCTTGCTGTTCTCAAGTTATCTGGATCCAGCATCAGCTGTTGGACTACGGTTTGAATTACTTCGAAACCCCTATCTATTGTGATAATGAAGCGGCAATTCAAATAGCTAAAAACCCAGTCCAACACTCTAAAACCAAGCACATCGACATTAAAATTCACTTTATCAGAGACTGTTATGAACGATCTTTAATTCGAATCGAACAAGTCCACACTAATAACAATGTGGCGGACTTGTTCACAAAGCCATTTAACAAAGCTCGTTTCGATGTGCTTGTCGGATTTCTGAAAATGATACGTTTTGAGGATTAAGTTTTTTTCTTTTTCTTTTTCTTTTCTCAATTTATTTTTGGTTTTATTAGTTTAGATTTTCATTTTTTGTTTTAGGATAGTTTAAAATTTATGCATTATTTTGTTTCGTATTCTCACCCATGCACAAATTTAGGGGGAGAAACAAAAATCCAAAAACAACAAAAATTATAAAAAATAAAAAATCCAAAAATAGTGTCATTTCTGTTCAGCATTTTAAAATTTATTGTTGACAACTTCGGTTGTAAGTACTGTGATGGGAAATGAAATTAACAAGTGATAAAGGGCAACCTGAATCGGCGTAACGTATTTTGTTAGGTTTTATTTTATTTTATTTTTTATTTTTTATTTTCGAAATTAAATTAATCCTCAAAGTTTTATAGTTAATTTTAATTGTTGGAAATCGGAAATACTGGGTGGCTATCAGGTAAGAGGGTAAGGGAAGGTAAGAAAGGGTAAAAAGAGTTCGCTGCCGGAATCTCCTCATTCATGAGATTCCGGCCGCAAACCAGTTCTCAAACCCTCTCAAAGGCTCAAAAAAAATTTGTTGATTTTCGGAAAAACGTTTACATCATCACAAAGGTAGTCACTTCTAGATCACGAATATGTAGTTTGTTTCAATTTTCACCGTGCCATTGTGTCGGAAATCACGAAAAACGATTCGTCGGAGCTTACGGCCGTAAGCTTAGGCCGTAAACTCCAAGCACTCGAAATCTGGACTTGTTACTAATTTATATTGGTACTACTGATTTTTACATTGATATATCTTCAAGTATTGTGCATCAATTCGATGTGTAGGATCGATTTTTGGAGATTTTTCGACTGACGGTTCTTAGGCCGTAAACTCCTAGTTTACGGCCCAGAAACAATGAATTTACTGCCTTGAGTTTTGAATGAATTGAATAAGGAATTTGTGTGTGATAATTTTTCAAAAGAGTCCTTAGGTCGTAAACTTCGAGTTTACGGCCCAAGAACGGATTTTTCAGTTAATTTTATTTTTTTTTAAAAATCATTTTTCACAGTTTTCTTATATTGTTGGCAGTAAACTCAATTTTATACAATGAAATTTTATTTTGGTCATATTTTTAATTAGAATATTTTTTTGGGTCAAAATAAAAATTTTATCTGGAGGTTTCTTACAGTTGTGATTGAGTGCAGACAATGGCGAACTTAAAATTTGCAGATATGCACAACCTAGCAATTGTACTCGCGGATCCTCCGACTATTCATTCGGATATGCGTTCGATGATTCATCGATTGCGTGAATGCTGCTTAGCATCCGCAATCACTGTCAATCCGGTGGTTTATCAAAATTTAATACGCGAGTTTTGGGCGACTGCAAAGACACACATGGATAATGACGGTAATTTTACAGTGAAGGCGAAAGTACAGGGTCGAGAGATTGTTATTAATGAAGGCTTTGTTCGTGAAGCATTGTTAATTGATGATCAACCCAACTTCCCGACAAAGATTGGAATCGAAGATGTTCAAAGAGTTCTACGAAGAATGAGTTACGAGGGAACCTTTCCACCGACGCTGAAAAAGCTGTTACATCCATACTGGAGGTTCTTGGCCCATGTTTTTGTAAGCTGCATCCCGGGAAGGAGGTCTGGGGCAGATGAGATTTCTCAACGCACAACTTGTGCTTTGGTATCTCTTGCTGTAGGGTTCCGCTTTAATTTCTCAAAGTTCATTCTTGAGGAATTTGTTATCAACATCAGAGCTTCTACTCGGGATACTTTCCTATTGTATCCCCGTTTTGTGCAAGTGTTTATTAACATTCAGTTTCTTGAAGTGAGGAGGACTGGAGAGACGTTGGATATGAAGTCCTTGGGTCCGCATACTGTGGGACTCATCAAACAGAATAGAAAAGGCAAATTTATATTTCAAGGACTATATCCTTTGGAAAACTTCGGCAAGTTTACTGAACTGGATGAACCACCAGCGTCATATGAGTCGTCTGAGCAAACTTCCTCGGAGCAGACATCTGCTGAAAAGTCAACTCCAACCAACATTGTTATAGATGTGTCCAAAGATGAAGAAACCAAGAAAGAAGACTCACCAACTCCCAAATCTCAAACTGTCTCAGAACGTGAACAAGAGTTGAGTGAAGATCAAGGTGGTGGAGAGATGAATGTCGGTGACGAGCGAAATGATTCTTTTGATGATTTTGACCTAACTGGTTTTGATCGTGATGATATAGCCACTTCTTTGGCAAGCAGTGCCAATATTGTGTCTCATGAAGATCTTGACACGATTTTCTACAATGTCGATGATGTTGTTTTACAAACAACTGAGACAAGGAAATCGAGCGAGACGTTTGAAACGCGAACTCCTACTTCCAAGAAAATGGTGTCGACTTCTATTCCTATGGAGATGGTTATGGGATGTTCCCCTCCTGTGTCCGTTTCTCCTACTTCTGAACCGTTTGTGAGTGTGTTTTCTCCAGAAGCTGACCAGCCAAAATCTAAAAGAAGAATACTTGATGCAAGACAATCTGAACTGATCGCAAGTTTGGTTAGCGGTCTTCCTACCCCACCTATCACTGCTACTACTACAAGACTCACCACTACAAAGATGTTTCCTACTGGTCCTAGTTCAACATTTGATGTTGCTGGTCCCTCAGCACCACCCGGTTTCTCGGTTCCTAGATTTAATCAGAATGCTGCTTCCGAAAGGCTGGCGCAACACATGGCAGAAGAACAACTTTTGTCACCTGGTCCTCGAGGAAAGGGTGTCTCTATTGATGAAGGGGGTCATAGGGGTGATAATCTTACTCTTGCTGGTCTGTAGAAAGAAATTTTGGTTCTAAGCCAGAAAAACATTGAACTCGATATTCAGGTGGCAGAGCTTCGTGCCGAGAATGTCGATCTTCGTATCCAAGTATCCAAGCTACAATCAGATAAGTCTAGTCTTGGCAGACAACTGGCTGAACTCAAGAAGGATAAGAAGCTGAAAAGCAAGCAGATCTCCGATTTACAAGATCATTTTAATCTGCTGACTTCGAGCTATTTTGAGTTGAAGAAGAAACTGGAGGTTGATCTTGGTGATAGATATCAGAGGACTGTTGAAGAACAGAGAATTAATCTTCACGTGGAGGCTTTTCCAGTAGACTTGTCGGTCGGTCAGTCTTCTGGTACCACTGAACGTGTTATAGTTGATCCTCCAATGGCTCTGTATATTCAAGAGATTATCCGACGAGGTCAAGAAGACAATGTTCAGAGAGGACAATTATTGTTTAAATGGAATACTACTCGGAATGCATCTCGGGGTGAACCCTTAATAACTGTCACTGATCTTGAAGTTGTTAGATTCCAATACACATTTGGAGATAGATCCGGAGTGGCTGCATGGGGATTTCATGACCCTCTCAGACTGTGGATTATCATTCGTAAGAGTGGTAATTCAGAATTGTACAATGATGTCTATGCTTTTAGGTCTTTAACAAGAATTGATCTAACGGAGTTGTCACAAGCTCCATTTATAAATATCTTGAATAATCCTCAGGTTACACAGTTTAAGCACTTTTCGGATGATCAAGTTAAGAAAGGTTTTCCATCGATGCCGACGGCAGAGTCAGTTATCTTTGAACATCCAGATGTCTTTGAAGAATCTACCGACAAGCCATTACAGGTGGTTATGTGGCCTCCTACGAAGCAGGTCAAGCAATTTCCAATTCCTCAGGGCTATCAAGATGGATCTCTTAGTTCTTTAGAATGCTGGGTCTATGATGAAAATACTTCTGGAGCGGTCATAAAACTTAAAAATGGGTGTATCCATTTGTATGATCGTAGAGACTTGCTGCAATTCAAGAAGTGGGATATTCATTATCTTAGCAACTTTCAAATTAAAGTTGTTGAAGACATATACGAGGAAGGAGCCAAGGTGTACACAACAATGGTCGTAGAGATTCTAAGCAAGAGAATGTGGAATGGAGCGATGGGCCAGATGGACGTGATGATTGTCAACAAAGGAATGGGTTCGAGCTAGTCCAAACCAAGGGGGAGATTGAAAGACCCCATATAATGGTTTGGTCTAGGCATACTAGTTAGTGGTAGTGATTGTGTAGGAAAAACCGATTTTGTCTAGTTTACAGTTGTTATGTGTTTACGGCCGTAAACTCCTTGCGGTTGTAAGTCGGTTGTAAGTCAGGCCTATAAATACGGCATTGTGTCAGACTTTAAAGGTTGTTGATGCCTTCGTGTTTTCTCCAAGTTGTATCTGACGTTTTATTGCTTTAAGGCGTATGCAAGCTTGGTTCGTTTGTTATTTGCTTATTGTTTCATCTTTTGCTTCTGTTATTTGTCTTTGATCATTGGTAGATCCATTTTCGGGCTTTACAAAAACTTTAGCCTAACCCAAGTTCACAGAGAAGAAAACACAGAAGCAGATACATTAGCCAATTTAAGATCCTCCCTTAGGATCCCACCTGTAACGAAGATTCCTATAACCCATATAATAACCTTAGTCATAGAAACCTTCTCCAAAAAAATCAGAAGATCCTAAACATCCGACAAGCTTAGAACTTATTGAAGATCCCTATTATATGATCATTCCTCAAAGAGATCCCGACGGACAGGATCCTCGAAGAAGTCCGCGATCATACACCCAACCCATTCTGGAGTATCTCAAAAATGGCACAATCCCGACAGAAGAAAAAATTGAAAGAGCATTCAGGACGAGAGACTCGAAATTCGTGTTAATCCAAGGTAAACCTTACAAAAACTCTATGGCGGGTCCATACCTTAGATGCTTGGAAGATCCTGAAGCTACAAAAGTCTTAAAGGATATACATGAAGGAAATTTTGGCATTCACACTGGGGGTAGATCCTTATGCTCCAAAATACTAAGAACGGGATACTATTGGCCAACCATGAAGAAAAGCTCCTTTCTACATGCTCAAAAGTGTAATGTTTGCCAAAGACACGACAACATCCTGCATCAACCGGCAGAACCTCTACATCCTATTATCTCCCCATGGTTATCCATGAAATGGGGAATGGATATAGTAGGGAAATTACAAGTGGCCCCAGGAGGAAAAGTATTTATGCCGATGATGACTGATTACTTCTCCAAATGAATTGAAGCTGAAGCTTTCGTTCAAGTAAGAGACAAAGAGGTAGTGTCATTTCTTTAACGCAATATCTTGACCAGGTTCGGGATCCCGGCTGAAATCATATGCGACAACAGATCCCAATTTATAAGCAAAAGGAAAAGAGACTTTTGCACAAGCTGGAGAATCAAGATGATAATATCCACTCATGTCCATACTAAGCTAATGGTCATGCAGAATCTAGCAACACAATCTTAATAAACAATTTAAATAAAAGACTGGACAAAAGGAAAGGGAGATGGGCAGAAGAGCTTCCTTTATTTTATGGGCAGATAGGACCACTTCCAAAGTGGCCATTGGTCAGACCCCCTACTCTTTGGTGTTTGGGACAGAAGCAGTAATCCCTACTAAAGTAGTGACCCCTATAGCAAGATACTTGCTGCAAGACCAAGAGAATAATGATAGGATCTTGATACTATTGACGAACTTAGGGATCTTGCTAAAATATGCATTATTGCTCATCAGCAAAGGATCGCCAATGCTTATAATAGGAACATAAGAGTTAGAAGGTTTCAAATACGAGACTTGGTATTAAGAAAAATATTCCAAAACACCAAGGATTCCAGTGCAGGAAAATTGACTCCTAAATGGGAATGACCATATCTTATAGATGCTGAAGCCAGAAAAGGAGCATATTGGCTAGCAACACTCGAAGGACACGTTCTTCCAAGATCCTGTAATGTTATACACCTCAAATCATACTAAATGTAAGTAGGGTCGAATGATCCGCAACAAAACCAAGGCACACATGTTCTTTACCTTAAAAAATTTATCACTAATTTTCTCCTCGAATATGTTACTAACTTAAGCATCAGAGGGGCGTTCGCTAGACTAATGCCCACCCCTAGCTAACTTTTTCTATGCAGAACAATGTACTATTAAGGATTCTCAAGATTGAAGATCCTGAGGCGTCAGGATCCTCACAATCAAAGATCCTAAACATGAGGATCCTCAAGTTTGAACACCCTGAAACACTAGGATCTTGGGATATGAAGATATCAATTTTTGATAAACTCCACTATATTTAACAATGTAATCTCTAAATCATCATGTAAACAAGCTAGATACTGATCATCTCTCCTACGATTAAGGGTACTTAATCCCCTTTAAGGCTTAAAGAGCTAATTACGTCTTTCACACAAACTAAGGTTTACACACCGCACCTGGATGCATGATATCTAACTATATGATATGGGTAAGGAGATCATTTCACGACTCAGTGGCTTGGCAACCCTCTTATCTTTGAAAACAAGTTGAGATCCTTAAGGTTTATAACATTCTCATGTTATCCATAAATCAAGATCCTGCCCCAGTGATTACTTAAGGTTTATAACATTTTCATGTTATCAAGAAATTAGGATCCTACCCTAGTGAATACTTAAGGTTTATAATATTTTCATGTTATCAATGATTGGGATCTTACACTAGAAATTACATAAGATCTTCATGTTATCACACGTTGGGAATTTTCCCCAGAGAATACAATCAAACTATAACATTTTTCATGTTATTTTCAATAAGGATCTCTCCCACAAATTATATCACAGGTTGGGATACTCCCTAGAATATAACATTAGCATGTTATCCGTTTTGTCAAAGTATATAATGTCAATAGGTTATCCTAAGGGGGAAATTTCCCATATGAGATCTAAGGATCTCTGACAGCAAGGATCCTTGTCCTCATGGATCCTCATCGACCTTCGTTGGTAAGAGACCTCATTTCCTACAGCGGACCAAATTTCTCTCCTAAGTTAGAATTTATCCTCAGAAAATTCTATAATTCAAAGACTCATGAAGCTTAAAGAGAAACTCGAAGACAATCAACCATGCAAAAAAAACCATGAGAGAGATGTCACCATATCATTCAAAAGAAGAAAGGGTTGCATATCAACCCAGTCAAAAGGTTAATTGTCTTACGTCGCTAACAAAAACAAAAACCACTTAAACTAATTTTTTGCAGGCCAAGACCTTACTCTGGTCATCATCGGTCATGTCCTTCTTCTCTCCTCCTCCGTTCAAAATCAACACAACATCATCATCGACGACAACATGATTATCGATCGGCTTGGCCAACGCCTAACGTCATCCCTCCATGTCCCAAGAACTCTTGTTTTCTAGATCCTCAACCAGTTTGATCTTAGCCTGTAGAATAAGTATTGCGGCACTTGTCTTGGCATCAGCAATCACCTCCTTGAGATCCAAAAGATGCTCTTCTTCCTTTTTGACTTTCTGTTTGGTCAAAAATTCCACCCTTTAGAGAAGATCCTCGTTGGTGACCCTCCATATCTTTTCCTGCTCTTTTAGAACAAACTCGGCTTTATCAACACGGACCGTGAGGTCGTTGGTAACATGAGAAACATGAGCGAAGTCCTTGAAGAAACATAAACATCAACATGAAAAATAACAGTTATGATAGATTAATATGAATAATGCCTATCCAGAATTCTAACAGCTTGAGAAAACGAAGACAACTTCCCGAGAGCATCCTCGATGCTGAGGTTCTCTAAGCTGAAATCTACAGCCTCAGAAGTCTTTTGTTTTCGGGATCCTGAAGCCTTAACCATAAGATCTATAGGAGATCTCTTGGGAGGAGGGAGAATGGAACTTTTTCCCTGTTTAGCTTTGATTGAACCACTAGTCATATCATTTTCAAGATCTGCCAAACCAAAGAGGGCCTTGGGTCGGGTAGTCTTAGAACTTGCCAGAGATCCCTATGAAATCAGGATTGTCAAAAAAGACATATCCAAGAAAAATAATGTTACCAGTGGCCAGAGAAGCAGTAGTGGAGGAACCCTCTTGAAGACTAGAATATTCAAGCCTGAACGACCTCTCAACTGCAGGAAGTGTGAGGAATTTTGATATATTGTCCTTAGAGTCACCAGCGACAGGAACAAACACCTCAAACCTAAACGCTACATCAAAACAAACAAAATAACGGAAGTAAAGTTAAGGATCCTTGATATCTAAACTTGTTTCCTACCCTTTTTAATCCATGATCTTGGCAGGAATCCTCTTAGGAATCGAGCCACATCTCACAAAGAAATATTTTTCTATCCAAGCACCGTCATTTTGTTTAGATTTCAGAATGAGGTGGGGTTTGTTTTTCTTAACTCTTAACAAGAAACGAGAAGAACCGAAAGTAGAAAGATCATAGATGAAGGCCAATTCATGTAATACATTGTCCATATTTTTGGACTGATTTAGACGATCAATCGAAAAAAGGATCCTCCAAACCAAAGGCATAGTTTGGATATAAGAGATTTGGGTGCACAAAAAGAAATCACGAATAATACCAGTAAAAGATTAAGAAAACCTAGAGTGAATGGATATTCAAGAAAACAACCCCATGTTGGAGACACAAAACCAGGTTGAACGGTAGCCTCGAAAGGACGAAAAAACACATCAGAAGGGAAATCCCCAATGGCTTTCAATGATTTAATCTCTTCATTATCGAAAGAACAAACCTCGTCGTAGGTTAAGATTCCTTGATCGTTAAAATCATTCTCGGAATGAATGACAATACCAGCTCGAGAACGACTAATTTTCTTAGCCATGACAAACAAAATGAAAACAACTGAAGAAAAAATAAAAGGAAAAAGATTAACTTCACAATGAGATGATGGCGACTTGGAAGAATAAAAGAGGAGTTACCAAGAAGCCCTCATTTATAGCTGCAAAAGGATAAAAAAGATGATTTGACCACTTCTCGATTATCTCGATAGAGATAAGATCTACCCATTAAAGACTTCTTTCAAATTTAATTAAAGTTATTCCTTTAATATATATGAAATAATCCCTATATTTTTAGGAATAACTTGGGAGCAATTGTTAGGGCTAGGATCCATACAATTTTTAGGATCCTCAAATATCCAGGATCCTCAGCTACATCAGGATCCCAACTAATTATCGTTATTATTTTTATTAATATTTATAACGGTAACATTTTGTCTTTAATTAACACATGTGAAGAAGCAGTCAAGAGAAGACCAATTCTCAACGAAGAATCATCACAATAATGCTAAAGACCCAGAATACTAGGTCAAATAACGTTCATGAAGTTGGTCATAGAGGATCCCGGAAATATCAGACATCTTGGTGGCTAGATTAGACTATAAATTGGCACTTGTAATATGCACATGACACATTGTTCTTTAGTCTAAGCTCACTCTATGAATTTCTTTACTCATTCTAACTAAGAACTCACTGTAATCTTTATTTTATATCAATAAAATCATCGAGGCAGGTGATCATTATCACCTCCTAAGGTTTTATGTTGGAGATCCTAGCAAGGATCAAGGGATTTCCTTGTAAACCATTGTGTCACTTTCTTTTAGCATTTTTTATTACACAATATGAACATTAGAGCCTCTCATTCAATTTGGTTGATTAGTACTTGTGTAATTTTTTACCAAAACAATTTGGTACCCAACGTGGGGCCGTGGTGTTCAAAATACTCGAAAAAATGATGTCCACACAACCGGTCCTCTCGTCATACTCTGCTCCTTCCTTTCCAACCAAAAACCTACCACCTCCTCCGAATGGGCCCCCTACTCAAAGGAAAACGCCCAACACTTCCAAGAAAAGCAACCCCTTAATCGCAAATCCAGGAAGTTTTTGATCCCTAGGGCTCCAAGATCCAACTGCCTCAGTCACTACCGCAAAACTTTTCGCTATGATGAGGAAAATGACGCAATAGGTGACCCAACAGCAGGATGAAGGCGGAATTTTAGAAATCCTAGGAAACAACGCCCATAGTTGTGCAACCAAGGATCCTGGACTTCGATATTGTAGGATCCTCAGAAAATCGCCAAAAGAACACGATTCTGACCACTGTGGCATCACCATAGGGGGCAACTATGGACAACCGAGCGTCCATGATCAATCATTGAGCCTTTCAACACTCCTTAAAACCTTGATTCTAGTAACTACTTAAAACCTTAGGGGGCAACTCAGAGTGGTCCAACCAATACTAGAATCATCTCCTACAAGCAACAGAATCTCAAGATTTGATGTCGTGCTAGTCAATACCGAAGTTCCTAAGCGTTTCCAAACTCCCAGCATGAAGTTATATGATGGAACCACAAATCTTAAAGAGCATATAGCCCAATACAGAGAAAGGATGGAGATCATTCCCATCCCACGACACTTGAAGGAAGCTTGCCTATGCAAAGGCTTTGGTTTGACCCTTACAGGATCAGCCCTCAAATGGCTAGGAAACATTCCCCATACTCTATTAATTCTTTTGCACACTTAGTTAATATATTTAATAACCAGTTTTCTTGCAATAGAACCTTCGAGAAGATCACTAGTGATCTCTACCGGGTAGTTCAGGATCCTAAGGAAAAACTTAGGGATTTTGTTAAAAGGTTTGGCAGGGAGGATTTGAGCATCCCCAACATCGACATGGCCACCGTTGTACAAGCCTTTAAAATGGGACTAAGAAAGGATTCACCCTTCTATGAAGACCTTGTGATGGCCTCATGCAAAATATTAGATGAAGTCAGGTGCCGTCGTTGAGGTTCATAAGGCTCGAAGAGGATAGAGAGATTCAGAAGAGAAGCAACCCTTCGGATCAATATGAGACCCCAACAGGGAGGCCGAATCCTCGACTCAAAGATCCTACAAATCGAAGCCCTATTCTACCCCGGATCATCATAGGGTTAATGCCATTGAAGATGGAGGAGAAGAGGAAGAGCTTCCTAAAATCACTGACTATTGTTTTTCTGTGGATATTTTAGGTGTAATTCATGTTATGCAGGATCTTGGAGATAAAGCAAGATGGCGAAAGAGAGACAGCAAGCCCACCGCTTAGAAAGGCAAATCAAAATGGTGTGCTTACCATGAAGACTTTGGCCACATGACATAGGACTGCATAGCCCTACGAAAAGAAATTAGTTACCTCCATAGCAAAGCACACTTCAAAGACATCCTCAAAAGAAAAGGAGAAAAAAATCAATGGAGAACAGCCAAGATGAGCATAGGATCCTGGAGAAAGCAGGATCTCCACCCTCTGAAGCTAAGATAATTAACGTTACCTCAGGAAGATCTAACATTTGTGGTACCTCTTATTCTCAGTCTAAAAGACATGATAAGGTCTCTAAAATAGAAAAGGAGGATAGACTGTGGAAGAATAACATGATTAGCAGTGAAAAAGAAATCACATTTAACGAGACAAATAGGGAAGGAATTCAGGATCCTCACCATGACGGACTCATGATAACACTTTACATGGCCAACCATTTCGTTAGAAGGATCCTTGTTGACGGAGGATCCTCAGTCAATATCGTACTCCTAGACTCACTGAAAAAGAATGAACATCCCAGAATCAAAATTAGTCAGAAGATCCTCAGTCCTCATAGGATTTAGTAGGGAAACAAAACACACAATTGGAGAAATAAAGCTACCAATATACATAGAAGGGGTAAACTCTATGAAAAATTTATGTGTTATTGACAACTTATCTCCTTATAATGTGATACTAGGTAGACCATGGATCTACGAGATGAAAGTCGTTCTATCGACATACCATCAGTGTGTGAAGTTACGCACTCCATGGGGAACAGTGAAGATCTTGGGAGATCAACAAAAATCAAAAGAAGGCTACAAAATCTCCATGAAATCTACAACCAAACTCCAACCAGCATAACACTTAAGGAAGGGGCATGATTTCTAGAGACAAAGGAACAAGACGTAAAGGAAGTGCCCCTGGGCATCAAGGATCCTGAAGCTAAAGTCCTCATATGATCCTCAATGCTTGACCAAATTGAGCCAGATCTAAACAATTTCTTAAGAACCAGAAGCATGGCATTCGCATGGAAACACGAAGATATGACAAGTATAGACAAGATTATTATTATTCATATTTAATATTGATCCTTCTTTCAGACCAATACACCAAAAGAGAAGGAAGTTTGCACCGGAAAAGAATCAAATCATCCAAGAGGAAGTAGAGAAACTCCAAAAAATAGGGATGATCAAGGAAGTAAAGTTCCCAAGATGGCTAGCTAACATGGTTGTTGTACAAAAGAAAAATGGAAAATGGAGAGTGTGTGTAGATTACAAGGATCTTAACAAGGCTTCTCCTAAGGATCCTTTCCCTCTACCACATATTGACTCAATGTTAGATGCGACGGCTGACCATGAACTCCTGACATTCATGGATGCTTCAGCAGGATTCCAACAAATCCAAATGGAACAATCAAAACAAGAAGATACTGTATTCATAACACCAACTGGTATATATTCTTACACCGCAATGCCTTTTGGTCTTAAAAATGCAGGTGCGACATATCAAAGGTTGGCGAATCAAATGTTCAAAGACAAGTTGGGGCACCATGGAAGTTTATATTGACGATATGGTAGTGAAGTCAATGAAAGCCGAAGATCACCTCAGAGACCTTAATGAATCATTTGACATCCTGGATGAGTACAATATGAAGCTAAATCCACTCAAATGTCACTTTGGAATGAAGTCAGACAAGTTCCTTGGATACTTGGTAACCAAAAAAGGGATAGAACCAAGCCTAGAAAAGATTAAGGCATTCATGGAATTAAGATCCCCATCTTCAACAAAGGACATCCAAAGGCTAACAGGAAGAGTAGCGACACTTAACAGGTTCATTTCAAGATCCACAGAATGGTGCAAGCCCTTTTACAATATCTTGAAAAAGAACAAGAAATTTGAGTTGACGGAGGAAGACGAAAAAGCCTTCTAGGAACTTAAAAAATATCTAAGCTCAGCTCCATTACTAGTGAAACCTATAGATGGAGAACCACTTATTCTTTACCTCTCAGTATCCTCAAATGTGGTAAGTGTCATTCTAGTCAAGGATATTAATGAGGAGGAACATCCTATCTACTATGTAAGTAAGAGTCTCCTGGATCCTGAAAGTAGATACTCTCACCTCGAAAAATTAATTCTTGCCTAAGTAAATGCTTCTAAAAAATTAAGACACTATTTCGAAACACATACTATACATGTGAAAACTAACTATCCTATCAAGAATTTCATGAGAAAACCAGAAATGTCAAGAAGGATGGCAAAATGGTTGGTGAAGTTAAGTACATTTGACATCAGATACAAACCAAGACCCGCCATAAAATCACAAACAATAGCAGATTTTATGGCTGACTTTAGTGATGATCTACAAAACAAAATAGACATGGAAGCCAAGCAACTCCTAGAAGATGAACACCCAGGAAAATGGATGTTGTTCACAGATGGAGATTCAAATTAGAAAGGAACAGGCCTACGGATCATACTAAAGTCGCCACATGGGGACATCATAGCCCATGCAGTTACTTGTAAATTGAACACTACCAACAACGAAGTAGAATACGAAGCACTCATCATGGGACTATAATTGGCTAAGTAACTTCAAATCGGGGATCTTCAAGCATTTTTTTGATTCTTTATTATTAACCAATCACTACAATGGATCTTATGCAGTGAAAGGTGAAAAGTTAGCATTATATCTAGAGATCCTCAAAAAATTAGCTTCTGATTTCAAAAACTTTAGCTTAACCCAAGTTCCCAGAGAAGAAAACACAGAAGTAGATGCATTAGCCAATTTAGGGTCCTCCCTTAGGATCCCACCTGAAACGAAGATTCCTATAACCCATATAATAACCTCATCCATAGAAACCTTCTCCGACAAATCAAAAGAGCCTAAACATCCGACAAGTGTAGCAGTTACTGAAGATCCCAACTCTAGGATCCTTCCTCAAAGAGATCTCGACGGTGTTCGACACTTATGACTATACAAAGCTTGATAAGGTGCCATCTTGATGCTCGAATGGCAACTATTGTTGTAGGAAAACTCTACTAGGGGTAAACTCTCATCCCAATTACCTTGTAATTCTAGGGTACATGCTCTTAACATATCTTCCAATGTCTGAATTGTTCTTTCGCTCTTACCATCAGTCTGCAGATGGTAGGTTGTACTTAAACACAACTTCGTACCCATTTCTTCTTGTAGACTCCACCAAAACCTTAATGTGAAATGACTATCACAATTTGATACTATCATTAAAGGTACGTCGTGAGGTCTTACTACTTCCTTTACATAAGTATTTGTAAGCTTATTCATAGACTACCTCTCATTGGCTTCTATGAAGTGTGCACTCTTTGTGAATCGATCCACAACTACCCAAATGATGTCGTGACTGTTCTTTATCCTAGGCAGTTTAGTCGCAAATCCATGGTGATGTCTTCCCATTTACCCTTGTGACATTTACTTTTTATGATACGCAACGTCGTCTCGGTTTAGTCGTAAAAGTTCGACGAGTCATAACTTCTTCATTATAAGTCTGATTTCAACATTCTTTATATGTACGAAATCCTGGTGACATATACTACAAATTTAGTTAAGACTATTTTTGCTAAATAATCTTCTATCTAAATGTCATTTTTAACGCTTTTTATCTCTAAATTGACTAGCCCGAATTTGCAGGCGTTACATAGTAGCTTATGCCTCGAGACAAATGAAGCTCAAATAACAAAACCACACAACACATGATCTAGAGCTTGCATCGGTGGTTTTTTCCCTAAAGATCTGGAGACATTATCTTTATGGAACCAAATGAAAACTATTTATAGACCATAAAAGCCTTCAATATCTCCTTACGAAAAAGAATTGAATATGAGGCAGAGAAGATGTTTAGAGCTACTCAAGGACTAAGATTGTGAAATACTTTACCATCCTAGTAAATAAAATATTCTTGGATATGCCTTGTGGTCACGAAGCACCTTCCAATCAACTTCTCTTCCTCCTCTTCACTCTCTTCCCCCTTTGCCTTCCCCAACTCTTCCCAATTGTTATCTTCCTTAACATCACCAAACAAGATCTTTTCTCCATAATGACCCTCTTCATGCTTTGCGAACATGACTTTGTGAGTAGGATGGCACATTTTTTCGCCATCAAAGCCAAATGACCATATTTGATATGTCCCTTCATCATCATCAGCTCCCTTTGCAACCAAGGATAAATTATTTGATTTTGAACGAAGTTCATCTATCTTCATCATATAGTATGCCTCATCCTTCACCTTCTATTTCTTTTCATCCTGCCTCCTCAGCATACAATCCTTCACAAGATGATTATGCCCATTAAAATAGTTGTAATTTTAACTAGGATCACCTTTCAACTTTTTCTTGCACTAGGCTTCAAAATTGGCTTGTTCACATAATTGTTTTTCACGTTTCCACTCATTGTCTTTTTGTAGAAATTCTTGATGTTATTATTGGAGTAATAGGCAACAACTTTGTCATCTGATTTGAGTAGAAAACCTTCTTCATTTTCCATAGCTTCTTCATCAGAACCATTCTCGTTTCCAATTTTTCTTTAAAACAAGTGTCATTAGACCACCAAAATTCATTTTGTTGTTCACCTCAGCTATCTCCTTCGCCTCATACTCATGTGATTTTAAGATATTGTAGAGATTCGACAGAGAATATGTGTCGAAATTCTTCTGAGTCTTGATCATGAGACAAATATTCCTCCATTCCTTTCTCAGTCCCAAAATGAAGGTAAGATTAAACTCCAGTGTAATACGAACAACTCCATATTTTGTGTACTTAAATATGAGATCATTTAATCTATCATAATATGCTTCGATAGTCTCACTTTCTTTCTACTTAAAATTTGCCAATTCTGACAAGCATTGCATCACTAAGCTCTTTTTGGTTCTTTTATTCCCTTGTTACTTCTCTTTAAAAGTATCCTAAATCTCTTTTTCTATCTTGCAACCACGAACACAGTTGTAAACAACTG
The DNA here is from genome assembly GCF_002870075.4 of Lactuca sativa. Classification (NCBI taxonomy): domain Eukaryota; kingdom Viridiplantae; phylum Streptophyta; class Magnoliopsida; order Asterales; family Asteraceae; genus Lactuca; species Lactuca sativa. The sequence continues at coordinate 157,612,405 of NC_056628.2, read as the reverse complement.
GTGGAAGAGCTCCTCAGTGTTCACGAAGACATCTTTTGTCATTCGTCTTCATCTTGTTACCTTAAGCGATCATGTCTTCAACAGCACCAGCATTTCCAACAACTAGAAATAGATCTGCATGATAAGGTCTAGTTTCGATAGATCACCAAAGATCTTATTCAATGCCATTGATATAATATTCCATACGATTCGCCCATTGATCGAAATACTCTAGAAGTAACATTGGAACTTTTGTAGCATATCAAAATAGGTTTACAAAGTTCATCATGGTGTTGCCATTTAGATTTTTCATTTGATTGAGTAGAAAGAGAATTGTATTTGAAAAGAAAGAAATCAAATATAAAACAATTGACAAAATAAATGTATAATCGTTTAATCACAAAGATTGAAAGAAGAATTACGTTTCAACTTGCGAAATAACTGAATCGGAAAGAACGATTCAGTAAGATGAAAATGTGAAAACGATTCTTCAATTGATGTGTATATTCCTACTCTAATACTAATTGAAATGATGTTTTTATTATGTTTTAATCAATCAAAAGTAAAATCAGAGTAAGATTGAACACAATGATCTAATTAAGATTTGGTTTCAGCTTAATTTCTTCCAGAATAAGTACAAGAGGTATCGCAATGAGAGAAAGCTCAAAGCATACAGGTGTGCAAAAGTTAGAACCCTCTACTATACTTACCTTATTTGTACACTACTCACAGAAACAAACAAAAAATACTTGGACTCAATATTACATTGTGAATTACTCAAGTGCCTAGTAAATACATTACATAATGAAGTCTTGTTGACCTTCTCTATTTACAAACTATTCATCATCTAAGACACTACCTAAGGTTCGTCATCTCACAGCATAGATAGACTCTATGGATGTATGTGTAATAGCAGGTATGAATTAGTTGAGCCGGTTCGGAGCATCGATTGAATGTGAGCGTCGGTTAGTGGTTGTTCGTACCCCGAGTAAGAGAGAGCTGACCATCTTTGGGGAGGGAACTAGAGCCAGTTCTGTCTTTTTTTCGGCCACCATGGCTAGGAAGTATTTGCAACATGGGTGCTCGAGTTATCTTGCATATGTGGCTGACACTAAAGTAGAAGAGAAAAATTCAATTTTCGATGTTCTTGTGGTGAGGGCATTTCCTGATGTTGTTCCAGATAATCTACAAGGTGTGCCTCCTGTGATGCAGGTGGAGTTTAGGATCAACCTGATTCCTAGTGTTGTCCTGATTTTCAAGGCACTATATTTTGAATTAGGTGTCTAATCCCATAAATATAATTGGTATATACTTGACCCGACACTAGCATGGTCCATTTTGGTTGCCTTCAACAGAGCAATTTGATTGGATGGACTTTTGAGAAGAGGTTATTTATGATTTATTGATAAATTACAAGTATAATATATTAATATGAAATCATGTTATTTAATTAGTATTGATCAAGAATTAATTTGGAATTAATTTAGTGATCAAAAGAGACTAATTACATTAATGGGGACTAGTTGTGTAAATTAGTTATATATGGTTTAGGCTTATGGACTAAGTTTATGTAAGGATCCATAAAGAGTTAGTCCACATGGATCATGGATCATGGATAATAAGCCCAAGTGTATGTATTAGGGTTTACACCCTTGGATTCCTACACTATATATATCACCCCCCCCCCCCCCCCCTTTGGCCTAAAATGGGTTGAACATGTATTCTTGGAGAATCATAGCCGAATTTTAGTGCTCCATATTCTCTGTCAAAAGTACTCCATTTTTTCATGGCGTTTGTGAATCATTTGAGGCATCACATTTGAGGTGCTAAGTTCTTAAAGGCCAAAACTACAAGCTACAACAGAGAGGTAATTTTATAACTCACTTTTATGTTGTTTATATCAATTGTATGTGTTGGATTTTGAGCATTCAAACACTCCTAAGGTGTAAATGCAAATCTAGAAACCTTGGATCTATGTTTTACTATGATACATGCAAAATTGATTTTCCAAGGTTTTTAACCTATCTAGCATACCATGGGGAACTTTTAAACAGAAATGCTAGAAGAAGAACATACCTTTTGTAGTTTCGATTCCTTGAGAACCTTCTGAGCCTAGCACCTCAACTGTGATTCCTCAAATGTCTCACACAACACTACAACTCTTGGAATAGACTTGAGAGAAGTTCACTTACACCTCAAAATCGGCTAGCCTTCTATCTTGTACAAGTAGTGCCGATTTTGCTAGACTAGTGGTCTTTATATAGTTGTGTCACAAGTAGGGTTACACCATGTAAACCCTAATTGTCATGGCTTTTTATATTCCATGATCCATGGGTTTGTAACCACCATGGATTATCCGTGGAGAACCTTATGGGTTTTAGCTCAATCCATACAAACCATGGATCATTAGCCCACTATACAAGAATAGATTATTTACACAATCAACGCTATATATTTAATTAGTCTCTTTTTGATCACTTAATTAATTCCAAATTAATTCTTTGATCAATACTAATTAAATAATATTATTAATATATTAGAACTTATAATATATTAATAATCCTTAAGTGTCCTTTCTCTCATTTAGTCTATCCAAGTGTTGCAATGCCATGCAACCCAAATGGACCATCCCAGCCGGGTCAAGTACATCCCATAAATAGTTATGAACATAAACACCTAATCCGATAGTCTCCCACTTGGATAAGTCTAATAACTATATTTGCAAGAATAACTTCAAGAACTTATCAGCAATTGTAGGTCTTTCAAGGTCTCGCGGAACTGAGACGATGATGATACGCCATTTAAGATAAGTGATCATATAATACTTTGTTCTAGATATCAGCCAGACAATTACATGGAACAATGTCTTACTTATTGTCCAGCAGTTTGTTTCCCGATTTCCACTTTGTTTGACATAGTACTTAATTGAACACATCAACTTAGTTCTGACCGGGCCCGGTACATGGGTCAACACAAAATCATCGAGGGGCCCAGATATCGCTTCTAATCCAAGACAGAACAGATAAACTTCTAATCATATGCTTGGTCTACTACTTGTTGAATCATACACAAAGGCACATTTTATAACATCAAGTTACCAATGCGTTTTTGTACAATCAATGTATAACCAACTCATAGGCAACAAGTCATATCTCTAGGTTTGAATACTTATATGATATTACCGTCTCACGATCACTCGATATAAATTCCATGAAGTGATACTAGTGAGTGTGGGTTGAATCCAATACTCAGAACTTATGAGCACTCATGAATGTTGCAGCAACTCGTGCTATGTCCCATACCTTGGACATCTACAATCCAGCTTCATGACAGTCTTGATTCATATCTACTTCTAACATATGACCGACTGTGGATGGTTTGAATAACTTAGTCATTCAGGAAGAATGACCTAGTTATTCTGGAAGTCAAAACATGCAAAGTGAAACACAAGAATAATCAAATCAAATATGGTCTCAGAACTTCTAAATATAAATAGAACATCTTTTATTTATCACCATATTGATTACACATTATTCATTGCATACTGTTTGAAACTATGAACTTTATACTTGAATTACAACAATAGTTGTCCCATGCTCCAAGCATGTACACTATGGTTTTTTTTCTAAACACTAGTCATGCCATACACCAAGTATGAACACTTTTTTTCCAAACATTCATTCTGCTATACACCAAGTATGCACACTAAGTTTGTCTATGATCTTTACTCTATGAAATAGATCGATTAAATATAATTCCAATGATACTCATTTCACAATCCCAAATCCTTACCACAAATGCAGGAATTCCAAATTTTTACCATTAACCTAAATATGTTAGATTTTAAACTTATATGCATTGGTCCTCTTGTAATGATTATGCACAAAGTCACAAAGACTTGTCAACAGACATTACAGAGTATTTCAATGGAGATCAACTCCATGGAAACAAACATTCTTCTTGCATTAAGTTTCCTAATCCTACACATATTTAATGAATAACTTCCACCTATGGGAACATTTCTATATTCCCCTTTTGACTATTACTCCTGAACAAGAGTTGACTCTTTTCAGAATATGTCAATATGGTCCTCCAAAATTAACACTATACTTTCAACTGTCCTTGAGCAACCAATATTCGGTAAACCTTAGATTGCCCTCGACAATCGCTTAATCAAATTAGTCATATCTAGTTCTAGTACTTTTTCCCTCTTAATGGTCTAGGGATTTGGAAAAATTTTGAACAGATGAATATTATAGCACATTCAGTCGATCCTATATCTGAAGCATATGGGACACAATTCATAAAGACATGATACTAGACCAGTCTTTTGCTATAATGTTTCTATTTCTATTTGTCAAGTTCTCTTAATTTAGATTTTGAAAAGGGATTCCGTAATCATAATCGAATTTTTGAACGCAAATAATGGACCCATATATAGAATTTCCTTATGTTGAGACATTTCAACATAAAATTCATATATATATATATATATATATATATATATATATATATATATATATATATATATATATATATATATATATATATATATATATATATATATATATCCTTGACTAAAGATGATTAAAACCTCGATCTAAGCCTTTAGAATTTAAATGAAGTATAATTTCCTCTCCCTTAATTATAGAAAAACAACTTTTTCCCAATTGAAACCTTTTGTTTTCTATATTTAACATTGCTAACTTGCAACACTTATTATAATTAACATGCTCCCACTTGCATGATGATTATTAGCACAACACTTATGCTCCCACTAGCTTTGACATTTACTCAGAAATCAGTTGGACTTCTAGAAATCAATACTTTATTGACCTTCTTACCAAAGTTCATATTTGTGATATGAGATGCTTTGATAAAACTTTCTTTATCAAAATCATACACCTTTCCTTAGATAGCACACATGTGTGTCTAAACAATTTCAGAACTATGAAAACGGATGTCGTAATCATAGTCCCAATTGTTTAGACCTTTGCCATTTCTCACAAGTTCATGTTAGCATGCCGGTTAACCACACATGCTCCACTAATGACTTTGAGAATGCCAATATCACAATACCTATCTACTTAAAATATACTTACTGAAAGCGTTTCCTCACCGTCATTTTCATGAATAAGAGAGAAACCTTATGACACATAGATTTTACGGTGTATCTGTTCCTATCCATGTGAATTTATCAAAACCATAATCACAAGACAAGGTGAGTGAAAAATCCAAATTCTATTGGATTGAAGTTGTACACTCTTAACTTCTTGCCACATGGCAGCACAAGGGCCTGCCATATCTTCCAAGTTGTTATGCAACCAATTGAGAACTCTGAGAACTCATATGAGAGGCCAGCGTGAACTGGAATGGGCACAGAAATAGGAATATGTCAACACGATAGGTTATAAACCTCAAGTCGTGTGCCAGTGATAAACTATAGGTTTTTTCTTCTTGATTAGATCTAGAAGCTTTTTCAAGATCTTTAAGACTCCTACTATCCTCTTGAGATAAAAGACTCACTTGCCAAATATACAAGAGGTAGTGCAGATTCTTTATCAACACAAACACTTCACACAATTGGCCTTAGTTGGTCTTTTTTTTTTATCTAAAACATCACAACTTACCAATTTCAAATGTACAAGAGTATGACACATTTTACTCTTACATTTGACAAGTGTTATAAAACTTTCTTTAAGATATGTCACTCAAGTTACAATCTTGGAGTATGACTCTAAGACTTGCTTTGGAATGAAATATGACTCATCTTATTGATTTAACCACTTCAACAATTCATGATTCCTCTTCTTAGCCATAAGAATGCACTAAGATGTCCTTAGAGGACCAATTGTGATATGGTTTCTTAATCATTAGGATGATCACAAAACATGATACTAAAGTACTCTCCCATTTTTTTAGATTTCAGAAACTTTTATCTTTCTGCCTAATTTGATTCTTCTCATTCGTCCTGCAATACATCAAAACTTTTCCAATGTTGCAGAATTATACTTAAATTGGTAAGTATAACCATATTTACTCAACTTTAGTAAATCATGATGAATAGTGTTGTCGATCTTTTGTGTTGGACCTTGACCAGTGAACAAGAATGTGTATTGGATCCCTTAGTCCTTCACTTTACTCACATATACATGCAAACAAGGAATTAATTTTAATTTTCCAAAGATGAAAATTCTCATTCACCATACTATATAACTTGCATGATTCCAAGTTTCAGTCCAATTGAAACTTGGTTGATGAGAATCTTCTTTATTTGGTAATTTAGACACTACCACAAATGAAAGAATCAAATCTACATTTCCATTATTGCTAAAACCATACAAACATCAATTTTTCATCAATGCCATTGCAAGGAGATATAATAAAATAAAACAAAATTTTATTTATTTATAAATGCGGAAAAAAACATTTCCTTACAATGCAAATTTAAATGAAAACTATGCTATAACATATTTTCTAGCAATCTATCATAACTCCCAAGTAGTAGCTCAAGAATCCGATCTTCGAACCATGCAATTGAAAACCATCTCCGCGATCAGCTTCAGCATACTCTTTCTTTAAGTTTCCTTCCCTTTGTTTGATCCTGGCAAACACCAAATGTACCAGAGTCACATTTTGTATTAAGAATCATCAGTAAGGAACTTAACAGAGTTAGATATTGGACTTATCTGAAGCATAGTCAAACCTTTTTTATTTTTCCTTGTCTATTAGATCTTTCAGGTAGTTGGGGCAGTTTCGCAACCAATGCCCCTTCTCTTGACAATGAAAACATATAGATTCTTTGGGAATGGTACACGGGACTATCACATACTTTGCTTTTTCCTTTACCTTTTGGTTAACCGGGTTGACCAAAGCCTATCTATTTCCATTAGGAAGAGAAAGCTTTTCTGGACTTTCAATGTTACCATTGTCAATGTCCATGGAAGTTTGAGAAATAGACCTTCCACCCATATTTTCTTGACCATTGCGCCACATCATTTCTGACTCAGCAGCAACAAGCAAATAAGATAGATCTATTAGGGTTATGTCGTGATCTGTCACATAGTAGTTCTTAATGAACTCACTATATGACTCAGGAAGTGACTGAAGAACCCAATCAATAGCCAACTTCCTTTGGAAAATGACACCCAACATTCTCAACTTGTCAATGTGTGACTTCATTCCTAATACATGAGTGCACACAAGTCTTCCATCTTTATGTTTAATTTCTAGTAGGGCTTGAGTGACCTTGAATTTTTCCAATCTTCGAGCTTGTAGGTCAGGGAGAATAAATGGAGGAGGTGGAGGTAGAGAATTATGATTTCCATGAGATTTAGGAAGATCATAGTTGTCTAAACCAGACATCTACAATGGGAGATATTCAAGTTAGTTGATTTAAGTCCTTAATATAACACCCAATATGAAATATTAAGGCTAGGACCCAACACAATAATTTATAACTTAGAAAAGGGATGCCTTAATCCAAACTATAAAATATTTGAAGGTAGGTGAATGACGATTCACAAATTTCCACCATGAAAAATGAAAAAAATTATTAGGTTTTAATTGGTTTTGAAACTCCTATATTCTTTGAGATTCATTGAACATTTCAATGGTATGTTTCAATCTCGAGTGTTCCCTTCAGGTTTTGTGACTAGGATGCCGAGGATCACAAAACAAGGTGTGAAGTAACCATGCCAATTACTTGGTACCGTTAATGTTTACCCCTCAATCGATGTGTCGGTTAACCACAACCGCTCCATCGATACTATGATAAACATAAGTTTCCCCTTGCCTACCTTGCTAAGTCCAGCTAGTGTGCCGGTTAATTACACGTGCTCCACTAACCAACTTAAGCAAAGTGAAAAGTGTAATTTCATGGGTTAGGACCTTATTCACATTTTTCCTAAGGTAACTAAGATTAGGAATTTACAAAAACATTTAGTTACTTTATATTCATCATACTTTTAATGAATATTTAAAGTCCTTGTCTTACCCGTTCGGCTAACGACCCTCCACCGATCAAGTAAGAGGTGGGTGAGAGTGGAAACCCATTAAGCTGCCATTTTATAGGCAGCAATCTTATACCCCACTTATAGACCGGCTTTGTGAATAAGGCCTACTAACGGTAAAACGACTTGTTCTTATATATATATATATATATATATATATATATATTATTAACATATAATATTATAAAGTATAAGGGTTGAATTTTAACTTTTAAAATTATAAGGGTTGTAACTAAAGTTTTTAAAGTGACTTTACATGTTCCAAAACATGAGGGCAGGTTTTGTAACTTTTAAAACTTTTCATCTTTCATAACTTATGAGTTAAATGGTTTATAAAAATGAGTGACTTTTCATTTTATGTAACCTATGTGTTTCTTTATGGACTTTCAAAGTGTGACTTTTGGTAATCCATAACTTGAGGACAAATTATGGATTCCATTAAAACACATAATGATCAAGAATTAAACTAACAAGCAAGTTACAAATAATTCCTATGATCTTCTAAACTCATAAGTTGATGAACATGCATACCAACAATTTCAAGAATCATAAAATTAACCATATAAAACTTGAAATTTTGATAATAGCTATTGAAATGGATTAGCATAACCATTACACCATCTAAAACAAGTTTTATAAGGCCAAAACAGTTTAGGGTAATGTTTCTAGTCCATTTTCAGCAGCAAAACTCGAAAATCTGCATTCTGGGAATCCTACTCATCGAGAGCACGAACCTACTCGACGAGTAGGATGAATTAATCATGGAGTCGTCGAGTCGCCCCATGGGCTTGGCCAGTTCATGCTGCAGAGTGCAGAAAAACTGTGTTTTTTCACAATTTTACATCAAGTATCAAACAAACAAGCCTAGGCTCTGATACTACTGTTGGGTTTTGAGCGTTCTAACACTCCTAAGGTGTACATGCAACCCTAGAAACCTTGGATCTATGTTTTACTATGATACATGCAAAATTGATTTTCCAAGGTTTTTAACCTATGTAGCATACCATGGGGAACTTTTAAACATAAATGCTAGAAGAAGAACATACCTTTTGTAGTTTGGATTCCTTGAGAACCTTGTGAGCATAGCACCTCAAGTGTGATGCCTCAAATGTCTCACACAACACTACAACTCTTGGAATAGACTTTAGAGAAGTTCACTTACACCTCAAAATTGGCTAGCCCTCTATCTTGTACAAGTAGTGCCGGATTTACTAGACTAGGGGTCTTTATATAGTTGTGGCACAAGTAGGGTTACACCATGTAAACCCTAATTGTCATGGATTTTCATATTCCATGATCCATGGGTTTTTAACCTCCATGGATTATCCATGTAGAACCTGATGGTTTTTAGCCCAGTCCATACAAACCATGGATCATTAGCCTACTATACAAGAATAGATTATTTACACAATCAACCCTATATATTTAATTAGTCTCTTTTTGATCACTTAATTAATTCCAACTTAATTCTTTGATCAATAGTAATTAAATAATATTATTAATATATTAGAACTTATAATATATTAATAATCCTTAAGTGTCCTTTCTCTCATTTAGTCTATCCAAGTGTTGCAATGCCATGCAACCCAAATGGACCATGCCAACCGGGTCAAGTACATCCCAGAAATAGTTATGAACTTAGAGACACCTAATCCAACAATTTGCTAGTTGTAGGATTTATTCTTTGGAAACAATATTGCATGTATAGTTCGAGAAAAAATAGATCCAAATCATTTAGGATGGTATGTGCACCATAGGATGTTGTAGTATACAAAACCGAACACTATATCCCCTTGCACCGCCTGAGATGATGGATTTGTCCTTACTGCTACAAGAGTTGTTGGGAAAAGGATTTTTTCAACCTAGAAACTCGCCATAGCGAGCACCAACCCTTTTTGTTAAGAAAAAGGTTAGTTCACACTGGATATGAATTGATTACTAGGAGTTGAACAAGTTAACAGTGAAAATCATTACCTACTACTAAGGATTTATGATTTTTGACTAATTACAAGGAGTATCTTTGTCCTCCAAGATTGATATGAGGTCAGGCTACCACCAGATGAAGGTATTCAGAAGACGACTTTTCATACTTGTTATGGTCATTACAAGTTTATGGTGATGCCTTTTGGGCTTACCGACACACCGGTGGCGTTCATAAATCTCATGAACCGGGTGTGTAGGTTGATGTAGGATTGATCTATGATCATTGTATAAATGATATCTTGGTCTATTTTATGACCAAGGAGCAGCATGAGGAGCACCTTCGTGAGATTCTTCAGGTTCTAGGGATGGAGAGGTTGTATGCTAAGTTCTCCAAGTACGAGTTCTGGTTGCGCGATGTTTAGTTTATGGGTCATCTCATTAACCAAAATGGATTTTCTAGGGCATCTCATTAATCAACACAGTGTGTTGGTTAATTCGGCTAAGATGGAGATGGTGATTCAGTGGGAGGTTCCAAGATCCCCATCAGAGATACGAAATTTCCTTAGGTTAGTTGGGTGTTATAGGAGATTCGTTCGAGATTTCTCCATGATTGTATTTCCTCTCACCAATTTAACCAGGAAGGATGTCACTTTTCATTAGACTTCTGAGTAGTAGGTATCTTTTGAGACCTTATGGTAGAGGTTATTTGTGGCACTGGTTCTAGCACTCCCTGAGAGAGTTCATGACTTTGTGGTATATTGTTACACATCTATTTTAGGCTTGAGTGTCATTTTTATTCAAAGGGGTCATGTGATAGATTATGCTTTAAGCCAACTAAAGCCTCATTAGTTATCATCTGGAGTTGGGGGGTTGTGGTTTTCGCCCTCAATATTTTTCACCACTATTTATATACGATCCAATATACTATCTACATGGACCACAATAGTTTGAGGTACTTTGTGGATCAACCAAATCCAAATATGAGGCATCACGGGTGGCTTAATGTTTTAAAGGATTACAACTGTAAAATCTTGTATCAGCAAGGGAAGGGCAATGTGGTGGTCAATACTTTGAGCCATAAGACGACTGGTACTCCAATTCAAGACCTATGTTTGAGGATGACCATCACCTCATCACTTAAGGATATGATCATAGATGCTCAGATTGATGGATTTAAGATGGGGATCTGGAAGAAGGAATTATCAGGAGTCTGACTAATAGATTCATCACCGACAATCGGGGCTATTGACCCGATGTGCACTAGTTTGGATTCCATTTTTCAGGGTGGTATGTCAGATTGATTTTGGTGGGACTTAGGACTCCTACATTCTTTTAGCTGAGTTTCCATACAACACCATCTATCATATGAACATTGGCATGCTTCCCTACAAGCTTCTCTATGGGATGAAGTGTCAGACCTCGGTTTTCTAGGAGGATGTTGGGCAGAGAGTCATGGGGAGCACGAAGGTGGTTCTCAAGACAACTAAGCTTATTCATCAGGTTACTAACGATTCAAAGTCGGCAGAAGAGTTGTGTATACTGACTCTGTTCAAAGTTGGAGCTCTATATTGGGGATAAGGTGCTTCAGAAAGTATCCCCCTAGAAGGGTATTATTCGTTTTAGGAAGCAGGGAAAGCTAGGCCTCAAACTTATCTGTTCATTCCTAGTTATAGCTAGGTTAGGAAAGGTGGCCTATCCATTGCATCTACCATAGGAGCTCAGTCAGATACATAGCATTTTCTGTGCTTCGCAGTTGAGGAGATGTGTGATTGACGAGTCTGTTTTTGTTCAATTGGATGATATTTAGGTCGATGATCGCTTAAATTAAGTTGAACGGCCGGTGGTGATCCTTGATAGGAAAGCAAAGGCCTCATGCTACAAGGCAGTGGTCTTGGTGAAGGTGTAGTGGCAATAACATGAAGTGTTATAAATAGACTTAGAACCCGAGGAGGATATGCGTACCCACTACACTGATTTGTTCACTATAGGGGATTTCGAGGGAAAATTCTGATTTAAGTGGGGGAGAATTGTAGTATTCATTTCCATGAAGAGTTTCTCTTATGATTATAGGAACTAAAAAGACAAAATTGTAATTTTATGAAGGCCACGATGTGCTGAATGATGCACCATGATGTGGCCATAGTCAGAGAAATGCACATCATTTTGTACACCACGATGTGGTGGAGGCTTGGCCACGACGTGGAGGCAACCAGGGTGCAAACCCTAATTTTCCTAGTTTTGAGCCTTGTTTAAGGGATGTGATGGATAGATTTTGTACACCCTCAGCCTCCATCATCTTACTTTCACCCTCAAGAAAACCTTAGCCTCCATTTTTGATTTGTGAAGCTTTTGGTGGTGTTTTGGTTCTTAGAAGAAGAAGAAAAAAAGAAGGTGTAATTTGTGCTTTGTTCTTGCAAGCAAGTCTCTCCCCCTCATCATCTTGTACCATTTATGGCCTTTTATAAGACCTCAATATCCTACCTTTTGCTTTTTATCATGCTAGATCTAGGTTTCTACCCACTTTTTTCATATTTGGGTTGAGTTGTGTGCATGGATTCCACAATGTTAGCAACTTTATAGATCATTGAGCTCCCTTCGTGGACATTGATGGGTTTTGAGCATTCTAAGACTCCTATGGTGTACATGCAACCCCATAAACCTTGGATCTATGTTTTCTCTATTATACATGCAAATATCAATATTCCAAGGTTTTATCCTAACTATCATAATATGAAGCAACTATACTACAAAAGCCTAGTTAGATATCATACCTTTTGATGTGGCTTGAAGTCTTGAACTTTAAGAGCTTAGCCCCAATAGTGTGGAAGCCTCTAGTGGAATCACAAATCACCAAAAAAAACCCCTTGGAAACTTGTGAGAATAGTAAGCACACTAGAAATTGGCCCACTCTAGTATCCTCACACACTAGTGCCATTTGATGTGCCAAAGACCTCTTTATATAGTATGGAGGATTAGGGTTTCATCCTTGTAAACCCTTATACCCATGACCTTTCTTTCCCATAGGATCCATGGGTTAAGAACTCCATGGACTATCCATGCAAGCTTAGCCCAACTTAAATGAACTTGGCCCATACTATATATAAGAGTCCATATTTAATTAGTTCCTTTTGATCACTAAATTAATTCCAAATTAATTCTTGATCAATACTAATTAAATAATATGATTCCATATTAATATATTAGAACTTATAATATATTAATATAAATCATAAATATACTATTCTCAAAAGACTATCCATATAAATTGTTCTGGTGAAGTGCAACCCAAATGGACCATGCTACTCTCAGGTTGAATACATACCAATAATAGTTATGGGCTCAAACATCTAATCAAATAGTCTCCCACTTGGATAAGTCTAAAACTATTATTGCATATGACTCCAAGATCCCGACTAGCTATCGTAGCTCTTAAAGTCGTTGTTGAACTCTAATATAGTCAATGACTTGTCCATTAGATAAGGGATCATATATTCCTCCATTCTAGATATCATAAGGACTGAGACATGGATTATAATCATTCTCTTTGTCCATTTATTGTTTCCTGATTTCCGATTTATGACGACTCACTAATTGAACAATTCAAATCAGTCCAGGCTTGGCCAAGCACTTCGAGTGTCCTCACTAAATCATCGAGGGGCCCACAGATATCGCTTTTATCCCTTCAAGGGTAAAAGGAATTGATAAACTTCGACTCATATGCTTGTTGTACTACTTGTTGAATCATACACAAAGGCACATTTTATAACATCAAGTTGCCAATGCGTTTTTATATAATCAATGTATAACCAACTCATAGGCAACAACTCATATCTCTAGGTTTGAAGAATATAAGATATTATCATCTCATGATCACTCATGATAAAATCCATGAAGTGAGTCAAATGAGCATGGTTTGAATCCAATACTCAGAACTTGTGAGCACTCATGAGTGTTGTAGCAACTATTGCTATGTCTAACATCTTAGACATCTATAAGCCAAATTCATGACAATCTTGATTCATATCTACTTCGAACATATGACTGACTGTGGATGGTTTGAATAACTTAGTCATTCGGGAAGAGTGACCTAGTTGTTTTGGAAGTCAAAACATGCAAAGTGAAACACAAGAATAATCGAATCCAATATGGTCTCAGAACTTATGAATATAAATAGAACACATTTATTTATCACCATATTGATGACACATTATTCATTCTATAATGTTTCAACTAATCAACTTTATACTTGAATCAAAACACTAATCATGCCATGCTCTAAGCATACACACTATGTTTATCAAAAAATAGTCATGTCATACACCAAATATGCACACTATGTTTGTCCAAACATTAGTTATGCCATACACCAAGTATGCACACTAAGTTTGTCTATGATCTTTACATTGTAAAATAGATTGCTTGAACATAATTCTAATGATTCTCATTTCACAATCCCAAATCTTTACCGCAAATGCAAGAATTCCAAATTCCTGTCGTTTACCGAAATATGTTAGTTTTAAACTTATATGCACTGATCTTCTTGTAATGACTATGCATAAACTCTCAAATACTTGTCAACAAACATTACAGAGTATTCCAATGGAGATCCACTCTATGGAAATGAAGTCTCATATTCAAAGTACATTGCTTTGAAAATCCTTCTTGCATTGCGTTTCCTAATCTTACACATATTTAATGAATAACTTTCACCTATGGGAACAGTTTCATATTCCCATTTTGACTATCACTTCTGAACAAGAGTTGCCTCTTTTCAGAATATGTCAATATGGTCCTTTTCCAAAAAATTTCATCATACTTCTAGTTGTCCATGAGCAACCACTATTTGGTAAACCTTAGATTGTCATCGACAATTGCTTAATCATTTTAGTCATATCTAATTCTAGACCTTTTTCCCCTCTAAATACCACCAGGCATTTGGAAAAATTCAGAAAGGATAAATATTATAGCATATGCAATCGATCCAACACCTGAAGCATATGGGACACGATTCATGATGTCTCACTTAAATACATGATTGTAGACCAGTCTTTTGCTACAATATTTTTATTTTCCATCTTTTCATAATTCGACTATGAAGAGGGATGTCGTAATCATAATCGAATTTCAGAACACAATATATATAGAATTTCCTTAAGTTAACCCATTTTAACATAAAATTCACATATATATATATATATATATATATATATATATATATATATATATATATATATATATATATATATATATATATATATATATATCCTTGACTAAAGATGATTAAAATCTCAATCTAAGCTTTTAGAATTGAAATGAAGTACAATTTCCTCTCCCTTAATTATAGCAAAACGACTTTTCCCAATTGAAACCTTTTGTTTTCTATAATTAACATTGCTAACTTGAAATACTTATCATAATTATCATGCTCCCACTAACATGACAATTATCAGCATAACACTTATTCTCCCACCAGCTTTGACATGTACTCAGAAATCAGCTGGACTTCTAGAAATCAATAGTTTATTGACTTGCTTACCAAAGTTCAGATTTCTGATACGAGATGCTTTGAGAAAACTTTATGAAAATCATACACCTATCCTTAGATAGCTCTCATGTGTGTCTAAACAATTTCAGAACTATGAAAAGGGATGTCGTAATCATAGTCTGAATTGTTTAGACCTTTTTCATTCCTCACAAGTCCATGTTAGCATGTCGGTTAACCACACACGCTCCACTAACGACTTTGAGAATGCAAATATCACAATTGCTATCTACTTAAAATCACTTAGGGAAAGTGTTTCCTCACCATCATTTTCATGAATCGGAGAGAAACCTTATGATACTTAGATTTTTTGGTGTATGTGTTCCTATGCTTGTGAATTTATTAAAACCATAACCACAAGACACGATTAATAACAAATCCAAACTTATATGGACTAAACTTGTACAGTCTTAACTTCTTGCCACCTGGCAGCACAAGGGCCAGCCATTTACTTCCAAGTTTTTACAAAACCAATTGAGAACTCTCATAACTCATATGCAAAGCCAAATCTAAATGGAATGGGCACAGAAATATGGATATGTCAACACGATGGGTTATAAACCTCAAGTCGTGAGCTAGTGAGAAACTACACGTTTTATTCTTGATTAGATCTTGAAATTCTTTCAGGATCTTTTAGACTCCCACTGTCCTCTTGACATATAAGACTCTCTTGCCAAGACCCATTCTTTGACAAATAAATATTCAAGAGATAGTGTGGACTCTTATCAAGACAAACACTTCACACAACTGGCCTAAGTTGGTCTCAATTTTATCAAAAACATCACAACTTACCAATTTCAAATGTACAAGAATAGGACACATTTTACTCTTACATTTGACAAGTGTTAATAAACATTCTTTAAGATATGTCACTCAAATTACAATCTTGGAGTATGACTCTAAGACTTGTTTTGAAAAGAAGTATGACTCATCTTCTTGATTTAACCATTTCAACAATTCATGATTCCTCTTCTTAGGCATAGGAATGCACTAAAATGTCCTTAGAGGACCAATTATGATATTGTTTCTTAATCATTAAGATGATCACAAAACATGATACTAATGTACTCTCCCATCTTTTCATATTTGAGCAACTTTTATCTTTCTGCCTAATTTGATTCTTCCCATTTGTTCTGCCATACATTGAAACTTTTCCAATGTTTCAGAATTATACTTAAATTGTTAAGTATAACCAGATTTACTAAACTTTAGTAAATCATGACGAATAGTCTTATCGATCTTTTGTGGTGGATTTGACCAGTGCACACGAATATGTACTCGATCCCTTATTCCTTCACTTGACTCACATATATATGTCAACAAGGAATTAGTCTTAATTTTCCAAAGATGAAAATTCTCATTCATCATACGACTTGCACGATTCCAATTTTCTATCCAATTGAAACTTGGGTGATGAGAATCTTTCCTTATTTGGCAAATTTGGACACTACCACAAATGAAAAAAGCAAATTCATATTTCCAATATTGCTAGAAACATACAAACATCAATTTTTCATAAATGCCATTGCAAGGAGATATAATAAAATAAAACAAAATTTTTATTTGTTTATAAAATGCGGAAAAAACTTCTTCCTTACAATGCAACTTTAAATGAAAACTATGTTATTACATATTTCCTAGCAATATATCATAACTCCTAAGTAGTTGCTCAAGAATCCGATCTTCGAACCATGCGACTCAAATCCATCTTGACGATCAGATTCAGCATACTCTTCTTTTAAGCTTCCTTCCCTTTGCATGATCCTGCCATACATCAAAATGTATTAAGAATCTTCAAATAGGAACTTAAGAGAGTTAGATAGTGGACTTACATGAAGTAGAGTCAAACTTTTTGACATGACCTTTTCTCAGATCTTTCAGGTAGTTCGGGTAGCTCTGCAACCAATGCTCCTTCCTTTGGAAATAGAACCATATGGACCCTTTAGGAATGGTACACTGGGCTACCTCAGACTTGCCTTTCTCTTTACCATTTGGTCAACCGAGTTGACTATGGCCAATCCCTTTCTATTGGGAAGAGGAAGCTTTCTAGATTTCCAATGTCACCATTTTTAATGTTCATGGATGTTTGGGAAGTCGATATTCTAATCAAATTTGCTTTTCCAGTGCTCCAAATCATTGTTGATTCAGCAGCATCAAGCAAATATATAAGATCATTAAGGGTCATGTCATAGTCTTTTACATAGTAGTCTCAAAGGAAACTCACTATATGACTTAGAAAGTGATTCAACAACCAACTGTCTCAAGACTTTGACACCCAACTCTTCCGTCTTGTCAATATGCGACTTCATCTCCAAGATGTGAGCACACATAGACCTTGCTTACCAGTAGGGCTTAAGTAACGTTGAACTTGTGGGTTAGGGAGAATAATTGGAGGAGGTGGAGGAGTATGATTTCTATGAGATTTGGGAAGATAATAGTTGTCTGAACCAGACATCTAAAATGGGAGATATTCAAGTTAGTTGATTTAAATCCTTAATATACACCCAATATGAAATATTAAGGCTAGGACCCAACACAGTATTTTATAACTTGGAAGAGGGATGTCGTAATCAAAGCTATAAAATATTTGAAGGTAGGGGAATGACGATTTACCAATTTCCACCATGAAAAATGAACTAATTTATTAGGTTTTAATTGGATTTGAAACTCCTAGATCTTTTGAGATTCATTGAACTTTTCAATGGGATGTTTCAATCTCGATTGTGCCCTCTCAAGTTTGTGACTGGGATGCCAAGGATCACAAAACAAGATGTGAATAACCATGCACATATACTTGCTACCCTTAATATTTATCACTTAATCGATGTGACGGTTAACCACACGCGCTCCACCGATCCTATGATAAACCATAAGTTACCTTTTTCTTACATTGTTAAATCCAGGTTAGTGTGCTGGTTAACCACACACGCTCCACTAACGACTTAAGCAAAGTGCAAAGTTTAATTTAATGGGTTAGCACCAAATTCACATTTCGCTAAAGTAGCTAAGATTGGGAATTTATAAAAGGTTTAGTTACTTTATATTTATCATTATACTTATAATGAAAATTATAGTCTTTGTCATACCTGTTCGGCTAACGACCCTCCACCAGTCAAGAAAGTGGTGGGTGAGAGTAGACACCCATTAAACTGTCATTTTATAGGCAGTAACCTTATACCCCCTTATATTCCGGCTTCGTGAATGAGGCCTACTAACGGTAAGACTGACTTGATTTTATACATATACACTACTAGAAAAGCAGCCTTTTACGACGCGCAAACCACGCCACTCATTGATTTATGTTACGCAAACGAGAGTGATATTAAAAAATTGTCATCTCTTCAGAAAATTTAAGGATTTAGGTCACGCATTATTACGTTCCCTTAAATTAATGTCATAAGAAAAGAAATTAAAAGCATGGAGGGTGTTGTATCTTAAATGCACGCCCTCTACAAGTGTCGCTTTATAATTTTAATGAACGCGCATTCCTTAGTTACAAGCGGGAAAAGAAAAGCCAAAAAATTAGAAAAGCCCACTACCCTCTTTGCCCTAAGCGTTTTGATGCATCTTTCATTCTCCTCACACTATTGTGAAACTTCTCAATCAAAGATCCAAGGTTACGATCATCGACAATCTTGATGCCTTCATCTCATGAGTGATTGAGTTATCTCAATCTGTCATCGTTAATGGCAGGTGCTTTCATCGTCGTTCTACCCTTTCACTTCCAGTGAATGGTGGTCAAACGTTCTCTACTTCTTCAATAGGTATGTGAATCAGATTTCCGGCGATGCCGAGAGCATTCGCCTGCCGTCCCAATATCCGTCTTCGCCTTCCTCTTCCGTCTCTTCCACTCCTTGAAGTACACCCCTTACTCTTGCTCTAAGGATTTTTGTTTCAAAATTAGTAGTTTATCTATTGTATCCCCAAAAAGGGGTTCGACTTTTACTGGAACTAGGGTTTCAGTTCTTAGTAAAATCAAAGGGGGTTTTGGTCACCAGACCATGAAATTAAGTGGGCTTGATAATGATATTCCAACAAACTTGCTACCAGACTCTATGCTTTTAGAACCAAACTCCCTGCAAAAGTCTTACAAATGGGAATGAGATTTTCTTCTTCAAAATATTTGATAAAGCTACTTGTATTAAATGAAAGTCTCACCTTTTTCCAGGTGCAGGATTATTTAGTAAGGTGCTTATCCTTTTATTTTCAACAGAGACGAGTTTTGTTGAAGAGATTGATGCATGATGCTTTTTAGATTCACTTCCATTTTTTTTCTTGAAATATTTTGATTGGGTAGGAATATTCTCTCTTGCTTTCTCTAAAACCAGCTCATCAGTTGTGGTTCCACTACATAAGATCAGAAAACATTTTCTGTTCAAGCAGATTCCCAAAACTCTGAAGTACAAACAGTGTAATTATGTTCAAGCGGATTCTTCTTCTGAAACATTATCTAAAGATTGACCACATAAATCTTGCATAACTTTTTGAGGTTCTGAATAAGATCTCTCCTCTGATGAGCGAGATTCTTGGGTTGGTTCCTCATGGCTAGATGAAATCATCTTCTCAGATGAAATTGTTGTTTGTATCTCATGTTCCTCAGCATTTGAGTTTTCATATGTTACAGATTTCAAGTGGTACATATTTATATACCTTTTTCTATTTTATAATCTTTTTGGTGATATGACAAAGTTGTAATATATTTATCATAATGCTCTGGTGGCGAACACAGTGGCAAAGCTCAAGTATGATCCAAATATCCTATATCCATTTTTCTTTCAGTTTACAACATCTTACATATATATATATATATATATATATATATATATATATATATATATATATCATGCATTTCTAAAAGATACTAAAGGGTACAAATGTCTGTTTCATGAATAGGAGCTGTTGTGGTTCTTCTTCTTCTAGCTGTTGCACTCCTCTGTGCATATGAACTATGTGCAGTTTATGTTACAGTTGTTTCAACTGCATACAAATTTTCTTATTCTGACTGTATTGAAGTGGGACTAGTTGCATGTTTACCAAACCACCAAATCCAAATGACTTATATCCTAGACAATCTAGAAGGCAGGTACCCTTTGTTCCTTTTTCAATCTTTCTTATAAAAATAGCATCTATTCATACATTTACATGGACTTTTCACAATCTTTCTATATTGTTTGGCTTAACAGCAAAGGAGTCAAATTGTCTTGGAGCTATCACATCAGCTGATGTTATAATTCTTGGTATATATATACATATTAAACCAATGCTATTCCTAATTCCCTATCTCCCTTAATATCTTGATATTCTCTCTACTTTTTTGACACCATAAATCTAATTTTCCAAATTGGAACGTGGGTGCCTATTTATATGGGTCTTGAGACTGGTCTACTTGAGGGTTTTCAAGTTTCCTACAATCTCAAGGTACCCTTGCCTACCAATCTATCATAGTTCATTTTTTTTGTTTCACTTGTATCTCTTATATGTCTACATGTGAATTAGAACAAAGTTTTTATATTTTTGTATCTGTTTTGAGCCAATAAGGTACAAAGGTAGAATATTCAATGAGAATTGATAATCATTCTTTAGGAAAGGAATTCATATTAGATTCAGTATAGTTATTTAGGCAGTTAGGGGCCATCCCATCTGTGTAAGTGACCTTTGGGCTTTCTTTAGGAAAGGAATTCATATTAGATTCAGTATAATTATTGGTCCTTACTCCTTCTTTCCGGATATACATGTATACATAGTGGAAATATGTAAGCTTTAAGCTTGGGGAGTAGTTATGGGTTCATGATTTAGCATCTTTCATAAACATTTAACCAAATTTAATGCAAGAATACCATTTAAAAATTAAAACTTTCTTCCTCGTGAAAATCTTTCATGCATAAAAACATTCTTTTGCGACTTCATAACTACGTGTAAGTATGCTAAACTACTCAGATGTTTGCTAACATGAGGTTCCATGTACGATTGCCCCATAAGGTCTGATTGCAAGATGTCTTTTCATTCTGTATCCTTTACTTTAGGCTTTAATTCAAAATTTCTAAGCTTCTACTTGATATTCTTGAGCTATTTTAAATTGTTTAAGAATATTTACTACTTTGATTTTGTCATATTAATCCTCGTTCAATCAAGTAGTCCATGTATAAATTAATGTGCGTTTCATATTGATAATCTCATAAAAGTTGTCAAGTTTTTAGTTATGGAAATGAATCAAATGATAAATGATTGAACATTGTCTTTGTTACAGGGAAGTAATCTACAAGGAGTTATCAAAGGTACTGGCATACTGTGTTCTTGCAAGTCATGTAAGGGTACCAAAGTAAGTAATCTTACTTCTAACATAACATGATCATATAAAAGATATAATATTTTGTAATGGGTTTAAGTTTGACTCTTATTTCCTTTTCAAATGGTAGGTTATTGTACCTTCAAAATTTGAGTTTCATGTATGTGACCAATATAGACACGCGATTAAATATATTTGTCTTGAAAACGGAAAAAGCCTCCTTGAACTGCTTGCAATATGTAAATCATCAGCTTTGGAATCTCTAGAAGTAGCTTTTGAGAATGTAATTACTTCGTTGCCTGTGAAGGAAGTCAAGGGGCGGAGACAGTGAACGAAGTCGAGGGGCGGTGATGTTCGTTGGAGACTCACTTGGGCGAAAGCAATAGGAGTCGCTGATTTGTATGACGTCGTCGGTCGTGCCACAGTCCACCACTAAGATAAGTATCGACGATCCTATCTCCATATTTAAGTTTTTGGTCCACTCCAATTGAAGTAAGTGGTTGATTTTTTTTGCCCAATAAAATCAGTCGGTATTCATAGTTGGTGTATTCTAGTGATTACAATTGCTATAGTTATTTATTTGTTGTGCTTTTTACTTTTCGCATTACTAGAGTTGAGATTTTATTGATTTCGTTTCTTCTGTTCTTCTTCTTAGATCTGTAGATTATTATTTCTTTCATTAATGCAATCGTTGTTATGGTTTAGAAGATGCCCTTGTCATGCCTTCTTGGCATGAAGATGCCACCTCAAGCTTCCCCATTGAAACGTGTGTGTATTATCTATCGCCTCATGTTTGGTCCAATTTAGGTGATCGGTTTCATGTTAAGGGAAGTGGTTTCTTTGATTATGATTTGTAAAATTGTCACATTTAGGGGTTTGGAAATATATTTGTTCCTTCTATTGTGATTTAACATTTGGTTGGATTTGGCACACATTATCTCAGTTTGGTGATGATTATGCAAGCAATATGAGATGTGGGGCAACTGACTTTCCTATGTCATATCCCAACAACAATATTCAGTGATACCCAACCAGTTGATATTGAAATTTGAAAGAAAGTTTCACCATGCATACCAAGTGTTCGATAAAATGCTTGAGCCAGGACAATCTAGTCCTTAAAGAGCAATAACATTCGGTCCTTAAAGGGGGATAATAGGGAAACATGGGAGATATTTGACCTGATCAAGGTTCTTGATTTTCTCATGTAACAACAGTTGGTATTGACACATGGATAATGATTTGTTTTATCAGACAACTTGATACTTATGTAAGTTCTTTTTTCCTATGCATCTGTATGTTTCTTTGACCTTTAACAATTCATCTTGTGACAAAATTCTATAGGTTCCGATGGATGTCTTAAAGTAATTAAAGAGCGACATAGTTTTAACAAGGTTTGGAGGAGTGGTGAGCTTTCAGTAGAGAGAGAATGGAGAAGTCGAGTACTTTGGACTACATCAACCAAATGTTCCCTATAGGTCAGTTTATCTCACTTTCTCTAGATTCAAGATCAGATCATAGTGATATACTGTCTTCTTAAAAGTTCCGACAGCAGAGAACTGTTGCTTATTACACACCTAACAATTTTGAATTTTGATTGGATTATACTTTCTTATTAGTGCCCCTTTCATTTTAGCAAGTAGACAGAAAAATTGATATCAATGATGGAAGAACTAGATATTTGCCTACTCGGTGGCATGAATTGCACAGTTGAAGAGTAAAGTTGTTTATGCGGATGAAAACAGAACATGGAAGTCATCTTTGGTCCACATTCAAGAAATGGAAAATGTCAATTTAGACCTTGAGTGATTGTACTGCATATGTCTACGAAAGAGTAATAAGTAATATACATAAAAATAGTTAAGACTCCTTTAGGAATTTAGAAATTATAAAAGTTGAATGCTTCATCATTTTGTAGGCACACCTACACCTACAAAGCAATGTCTATCATATAAAATTACTTGATGTCCAATTGTACAATAACCCCAAGTTACATATATATGTTGATCTTTATGATGAATCTTCTTTTAGTAAGTATTTCTCTTAGTTTCACATTATGGAATATTCACTATGCAGAAGCATCTTTATCAGGTGTGGAGCCACTGATGCAAAAAGTACACAATGAGATACGTGTTGTGGATACAGAAATTCTTGCTGCTGTCCGTCAACAGGTGATTATCTTTATAATATCCCCCCTTCAAATGACTGTGTGATTAGGTAATGTAGTCATTCATTCATTGAGTTGAGTGTAATCTCATCACTTTTTTTATGGATATTGTTATATCCAGAGTAATTCAGGTACAAAGGCAAAGGAGGATTTGGCTGCAGCTACACGTGTTGTTCAGGTCTGTGTTGATTCTTGTTGTCAATTATGTCTCTTTTATACTAAAAATCAATAGACTTTCTTTTTTCCGTGAATCAAACTCATTATGTTGCCTCTATTGTAATCATTAATTGTAGGAACTCATGTATAAAGTTAGAGAAATTAAAACCAAAGCTGAACAAAGTGAAACAATGGTTCAGGAAATATGTCGTGACATCAAAAAGCTGGATTTTGCAAAAAAACACATAACAACTAAAATCACTGCCCTCCATCGTCTTAATATGCTTGGTCAGTTTTTTTTGTTCAAAAAATATGTCATGTTTTAAATATTGCATTAAAAAATTATCCCTATTTTAATATGACATTGTCTGCCATCGAACAACTTCAAGTAATGGCTTCAAAACGACAATATAAAGAGGCTTCTGCACAGTTAGAGGTATGTAAGATGTGTGTATATTGGTAGTTGTTAACAAGTTAATAACAAAAACATGTATTCAATGAATGTTATAATTTTCCAACCCATTTAAATTATACAGCCAAGTTAAAATTGTTTCTAATGAAGTGTCTAATATACATGATTTTTTGTGTTTTAGGCTATCAGCCAGTTATGTAGTCATTTTGATGGTTACAGAGATAACCCAAAGATCACTGAGCTAAGAGATAAGTTCAAGAACATCAAACAAATTCTCAAGTCTCATGTGTATTCTGATTTCTCCAGGTGTGTAAATTTGTTGTTATTTTTACAACTAGTTTTTATCTTGGCAAGTCTAATTTCCATTTTTACCCTTCTTTCTTTTATCCCAGCTTAGGTATAGGGAAAGAGACAGAGGAAAGCAGTTTGTTGCAGCATTTAACAGATGCTTGGACAGAGGAAAGCAGTTTGTGCCTTTGAAGGGGTATGATTCTCATCACATCACTGAAGAACATCTAAGTGGCAAAATAATATCACGTTTTGTTCTTCTTTGTGCCTTCGAAACTGCAAGAGATGCTGGAGCACTTAGAGAACCTAAGGACAAACTGGAGAAGTGAGTTGAAGTGCTGATATGGAGATTAGACTTTGAAAAGCATTTGAGGGTATATTTTTTTTATATTTCTTGTATCTAATTAGTTTGTAAATTTTTGTTACAACTATTGATTTGTTTTATCTTTCCATGGAACGATTATTTGTATGACATTAAATTTTATGCAATGGATTGTATTTTTTGTATATGATATTTTATTTTCTATTATCAGACACTAAATACAAATTTAATTTGAAAATTAGTAAATCTATAAATAATATTTTTTTTAAACATTTAAAATTATGATACGTAAAAATCTGTGTCATCTTCATTTATGACATGGCTTTTCTTGACAGGGGCTTTCTTGATACGCATTGCGTGTCATTAACACGCGCGTCGTAAGGTTACGACACGCGAATGCATGTCGTCCTCCTTTATGACAGGGCCTTTCTTGATACGCATTGAATGTCGTAAACGCACGTCGTAATTGCGTGTCGTAAATGAGCGTCGTAAATGCGCGTCGTCTCTCAATATGACAGGGCCTTCCTTGACGCGCATTTGCGCGTCGTCTGAGCCCTTTACGACGCGCAATGAGCGTCATAAAAGGCTGTTTTTCTAGTAGTGATACATATTATTAACTTATAATACTATTAATTATGTAACAACCCGAAGTTGTTCATCGCCGAAAACCCATTCTACCCGTATAACCCGTCGGTGATCGAAATGTCCCGATATCGTTTTTGGGTTTAAATTAACAAAAATTATATGTTTATTATTATTCAATGAGGGTCCAAATCATTTAGGAACTCAAGAATTAGCCCAGAAACAATCGTTACATGAGTTTTAGAAACGTCCCCGCCGGGTGACGGAAACTCAATCGGGTGCGGCCTAAAGCATCGTTTAAGGCCGGTATCGGGTAGAAATCCACCGTGTCTAAGTTTTAGGAACTATATAAACATATTTAAGCACTCATTTGAAGCTTTTTCCTTCTCTCTCTACTCTCTCTCTAACCTCTCTCCTAAATCCAAAGATTAAGTGTCCAAAACTCAATTTTAAGGCTTCAAATCCTTAAGGTACCTTCCTAGCCTTAATCTATAGCATGTTTAGCTTCCAAATTTGACATTAAATCATGAAATTGGACCTCATGTGTGAGTTTACGGCCCAGGAAGCTGCCTAGGCCGTAAACACCATTTTGAAGGGTTTTTAGCCCTTAAACTCCTTCCTAAACTCATTTGGACTTTAGATATGGCTAAGGGACTTCAAGATATGGACTTGGAACATTTAAAACCTTGATTTTGAGCCATTTGAAGGAGTTTACGGCCAAGTCATTGTTGGGTTTTGAGCAATCTAACACTTCCTAAGTGTGCATGCAACCCTAATAAACCTTGGATCTATGTTTGTCTAAATACATGCAAAATAATAATTTTCCAAGGTTTATAACCTATCTAACATGGCATGGGGAACATTTCAACATAAAAGAGTTAGAAGAGATTACATACCTTTGTTGTGTTGGGTTCTTAGGAGTTTGAGGGCCAAGCACCAATAGTGTGAATGCCTCAAATGGAATCACAAACACCACAAACTCTTGGAAAACTTTGAGAGAGTATACACACTCTTGTATTTTCGGCCACACACATGCACACACACACTAGAACACTAGCTTTCTCTTAGGCTATCTTAGGCTCAATTTCATGCTCCATAAGCATGCTTATATAGTATGCATGGTTAGGGTGAAACCCTAATAACCCATGTCTTTTCCTATACCAAGGATCCATGGGTTAAAAGCTCCATGGATCATCCATGGACTTCCACATAAGCCTAGCCCATTAACAAATGAGTATTAGCCCACACTATATAAAACAAATAGCCCATAATTTAATTAGTATTCTTTTAATCTCTAAATTAATCCATAATTAATTTAAGACTAAAACTAATTAAATAACGTAACTCCATATTAATATATTATATCTCATAATATATTAATAAACATATGTGTATAACTCTCATAAAATTATCCATAATAGTTTGGATGAGATGCAACCCAAATGGACCATGCCGGTCGGGTCAAGTATATACCAAATAAGTTATGGACTTAGACACCTTATCCAACAGACTCCCACTTGGATAAGTCTAATAACTATATTTGCCTATAACTTCAGGAACCAACCAACAATCGTAGCTCTCGAAAACTCCCTCGAACAATGAAGACTCTGTCGAACTATGAAGCGCCATTTTAGATAAGTGATCACATAATCCTCTGTTCTCATGATATCAGCCGGACAAACACATGGAACTATGTCTTGCTTATTGTCTAGCAGTTGTTTCTCGATTATCCGATTTGTTTGACGAAGAACTTCACTGAACACATCGGTTTAGTTCTGACCAGGCCTGGTATATGGGTCAACACAAAATCATCGAGGGGCCCGGATATCGCTTCTATTTCTAGAAGGAACAGATAAACTTCGACTGATATGCTTGTTCTACTACTTATTGAATTGTACACAAAGGCACGTTTTATAACATCAAGTTACTGATGCGTTTACGTGCAATCAATGCACAACCAACTCATAGGTAACAACTCATATCTCTAGGTTTAAAGATTTATATGATGTTATCGTCTCACGATCACTCGAGATAAATTCCATGAAGTGATACAAGTGAGCGTGGGTTTATACCAATACTCATAACTTATGAGTACTCATGAATGTTGCAGCAACCATTGCCATGCCTAAACACCTTTAAGGCATCTACAAACCCAATTCATGACAATCTTGATTCATACCTACTTCCGACGTATGATCGATTGTGGAGGTTTGAACAAATTAATTATTCTGGAAGTCAAAACATGCAAAACTGAAACAATAGTAAATAATTGACAATGATAGTAACACTTTACTCATAAATAAATCACAAATTTTATTCATCATCAAACGTCGATTACATTTTACAAGTTTCAGGAAAACTATCTAATCTGTAAAACTAATATCGTCCCTCAGCCCGATGCGTCTCGCATGCTGAAAATACTTAACCCTCGTCAGTCCCTTCGTAAGGGGATCTGCAGGATTCTCATCTGACGATATCCTCCTTGTCACAAGGAGTCCTTCTTCAATCTTGTGCCTTATGAAGTGATATTTTCTGTCAATGTGTCGGGATCTGCCATGATCTCTTGGTTCCTTGGCTAAGATAACCGCAGCATTGTTGTCACAGAAAATTTCTATAGGTTCCTTAATAGCTGGTACAACTCCAAGGTCTCCGATGAAGTTCTTTAGCCATATCGCCTCCTTCGCTGCTTCACTCGCTGCTATATACTCTGATTCACAAGTCGAATCAGCCACCGTCTCCTGCTTGGAACTCTTCCAAGAAATTGCCCCTCCATTTAAGGTAAAGATCCAGCCCGACTGAGAGCGGAAATTATCCCTATCAGTCTGAAAACCAGCATCACTATACCCTAATATTCTCAAGTCATCACTGCCACCAAGGGTAAGGACCCAATCCTTAGTCCTCCGCAGGTACTTGAGAATGTTCTTTACCGCGGTCCAATGAGCCTTGCCAGGGTTCCCCTGATACCTGCTGACCATGCTCAAAGCAAATGCCACATCAGGACGGGTACAAGTCATACCATACATGATCGAGCCAACTGCGGAAGCATATGGTAATTGGCTCATTTCAGCTATCTCAGCCTCTGTACTCGGACTCTGAGTCTTACTCAGTTTGGTATTGCTTTGGATCGGTAAATCTCCTTTCTTGGAATTCTCCATGTTGAACCTTTTCAACACTTTATCCAAGTAGATACTCTGACTAAGTCCAATTAGTCTTCTACTCCTTTCTCTTAATATCCTTATCCCTAGGATATAGGTAGCCTCCCCTAGGTCCTTCATAGCAAAGCACTTCCCAAGCCAGGACTTAACCTCCTGCAAGGTTGGGATGTCATTTCCTATGAGTAGTATGTCATCCACATACAGTACCAAGAAGCTAACTATACTCCCACTAGCTCTGACATACACGCAAGACTCATCTTCGCTTCTCAAGAAGCCAAACTCTTTTACCTTCTCATCAAAACAAAGATTCCAGCTACGAGATGCTTGTTTTAATCCATAAATGGATTTCTTAAGCTTGCATACTCTATTAGGGTGCTCTGCATTGACAAAACCCTCTGGCTGATTCATGTACACATCCTCAGCCAACTTTCCATTAAGGAAAGCGGTTTTGACATCCATTTGCCATATTTCATAATCATGAAATGCTGCAATGGCTAACATAACCCTAATAGACTTAATCTTGGCCACCGGCGAGAAGGTTTCATCATAATCAATACCTTGAGTCTGAGTAAAACCCTTCGCAACCAGTCGAGCCTTATAAGTATGCACTTTTCCTTCCATGTCGGTCTTCTTTTTGAAGATCCATTTGCACCTGACTGTTTTACGGCCTGGTACATTGTCAACCAAGTTCCAAACTTGATTGTCATACATGGACTGTATCTCGCTGTCCATAGCCTCCTTCCATTTAGCAGACTCCGGGCCTGCCATGGCTTCCTTAACACTGCTAGGTTCATCCAAATTTACTAGTGTACTATCACTAATAAACGTATCACCTTCCGTAGTAATATGAAAACCATAATAAAACGAAGGTGTGTTCCTAACCCGTGTGGAACGTCTCGGAGGTACAGACTCGTCAGCTGGATCAACAGGAGTTTCTACCTCAGGTTGATTGCTAGTGTTTGAGGTTCCTTCACCAATTGATTCTTGAATTTCTTCAAGATCAATCTGCCTCCCACTGTCTCCTTGGCTTATAAATTCTTTCTCGCGAAAGATCCCTCTTCGTGCTACAAAGACCACATTCTCACTGGGTCTGTAGAAAAGGTAACCGAAGGATTTCTGTGGGTAGCCGATGAAAATACACCTTTCACTTCGGGGTTCAAGCTTATCATGAGTTTCACGCCTCACGAATGCTTCGCAACCCCAAATTTTGATGTGGTCCAAATTGGGAACCTTCCCAGTCCACATCTCATGAGGTGTTTTGGTAACCTTCTTTGTAGGGACTAGATTAAGGATATGGGCGGCAGTCTCTAAGGCATACCCCCAAAAAGAGATTGGTAACGAAACTCGACTCATCATAGAGCGAACCATGTCCAACAAGGTACGATTACGCCTCTCAGCTACACCATTCAGCTGTGGTGTCCTGGGAGGAGTCAATTGTGAGACAATCCCACACTCCTTAAGATAGTCAAGGAACTCGGTACTAAGATACTCACCACCTCGATCGGATCGAAGCATCTTAATGTTCCTGCCCAATTGATTTTCTACTTCCTGTTTGAATTCCTTAAACCTTTCAAAGGTTTCGGACTTGTGTTTGATCAAGTAGACATACCCATATCTACTATAATCATCAATAAAAGTCACATAATACCGATTAGCGTCCCTTGTGGCGGTTTTGAATGGCCCACATACATCAGTATGTATTAGGTCCAACAAACCTTCACCCCTCTCACAAGTTCCAGTGAAGGGTGATTTTGTCATTTTTCCAAGTAGACAAGATTCACAACTATCATCTGATTTGAGGTCAAATGATTCCAAGACTCCACTCTTTTGGAGTTGGTCTATGCGTTTCTTGTTTATATGTCCAAGACGACAATGCCACAATGATGCTTTATCTAGGCTAGTAGAAGAATCAATATACAACACATTATTTCCTAAGTTGTCTACAATCGACACAGTTTCATACACGCCATCACAAGGTAATGCTTTAAAATAAAACACATTATTAAAGAAGGCATTAATACCACCACATTCATTATCAAACGAAAAGGTAAAACCTTGTTTGTACAAAGCATGAAAAGAAATAATATTCCTCGCCATTTCAGACGAGTATACACATTTATTCAAATCTAATTTTAACCCATTATTAAGCAACAAAGTATAAACTCCAATCTTGGAAACAGGTGAAGCCTTCCTATTCCCCATGATTAAGTTTATCTTCCCGTGCTCCACATCCTCACTTCTTCTTAGGCCCTGCAAATCAGAACATATGTGAATACCACATCCTGTATCAAGCAGCCAAGAGTTAGAATATGTTGAGTAATTAGACAATATAGTGTAAATACCTGCATAGGTGGGTTTCACTTTCCCATCCTTTAGATCCTGCAAGTACTTAGGGCAGTTTCGCTTCCAGTGTGCCTTTTCATGGCAATAAAAGCATTCAGCATCCTTTGGAATGGCAGAAGGAGTGACAGAACCGTTCTTAGTCTTGGATGAGGAGCCTTCAAGAGACTTTCCCTTGGTACCCTTCGAAGGGTGCTTCCTCTTTTTCCCTTTGCCTTGCCCAATAGCTAAAACAGGGGTAGAAGTTGGAGTAGGAGTAGTAGAGGTAACAACCGCTTTACCCTTAAGACCGGTTTCAGCGGTCTTCAAGAGTCCTTGAAGTTTGCTGAGGGTAACTTCCTCCTTGTTCATATGATATGTCATTCGAAAATGATCATAACAAGAAGGCAAGGAGTGCAAAATGATGTCAATTGCTAACTCCTCGGGGATGTTAACATTCAGCTTCAGCAAACGGTCCACATACCTTTGCATCTTTTGCATGTGGCTCGTGACGGATTCACCGTCCTTCATGCGGGTAGTTATTATGGAGGAGATTATTTCATACCGCTCCTGACGAGCACTCTGATGGTACCTTTCCATCAAGTCTTGGTGCATCTCAAAAGGGTAGAAATCTTCATATGACTTTTGGAGCTCGGCTGTCATCGTGGCCATCATGATACATGCCACCTTAGTAGCATCTCTCTCATGAGTCCTGAATTCAGCGATCTCCTCAGGAGCAGCAGTAGACTCATCAAGTTCTTTTAACTCCTTATCGAGGACATATTCCTTGTCCTCGTAACGAGTAACCAACCTGATGTTCCTAATCCAATCCATGAAGTTGGAACCATCAAAGATGACCCTCCCACAAAGATTCATGAGAGAGAAAGAACCAGTTGGGTTAGAGCCTGAAGCATTAGTGTTGGAAGACATCTGAAAGAAGAAAGAAAGTTTAGATTAGATATTTAGGATCCTTAATAAGACACCCAAATGTAATATTAAGGCTAGGATCCAATCACAATATATTACACTTAGAAGAGGGATGCCGTAATCTAAGTAATAATATATTTGAAAGGTAGGCGAATGACGATTCACCAATTTCCACCATGAAAACGAAATGATTAATTAGGTTTAATTGGATTTGAAATTCCTAGATTCTTTTGAGATTCATTGAACTTTTCAATGGCATGTTTCAATCTCGATTGTGCCCTTCAAGTTTTGTGACTGGGATGCCGAGGATCACAAAACAAGGTGTGAATAACCATGCTAACTCACTTGGTACTCCTAATATTATCACCTAATCAATGTGCCGGTTAACCACACACGCTCCATTGATCTATGACAACATTAAGTTACCCTTCGTGATCCTTACTAGTCTAATTAGTGTGCCGGTTAACCACACACGCTCCACTAACGACTTGGTAAGGTACAAAGTGTGAATTCCATGGATTAGCACCATGTTCACATTTTCCTAAAATAACTAAGATTGGGAATTAAAAGAGTTTAGTTATTTTATAATATTCATTATACTTTTAATGAGGATTTAAAGTCGTTGTTCTACCCGTTCGGCTAACGACCCTCCACCGATCAAGCAAGCGGTGGGTGAGAGTATACACC
Source organism: Lactuca sativa (assembly GCF_002870075.4). Taxonomy (NCBI): domain Eukaryota; kingdom Viridiplantae; phylum Streptophyta; class Magnoliopsida; order Asterales; family Asteraceae; genus Lactuca; species Lactuca sativa. The sequence continues at coordinate 157,579,651 of NC_056628.2, read as the reverse complement.
CATTAAGTCGCCATTTTATAGGCAACAACCTTATACCCACCTTATAGACCGGCTTCGTGAATGAGGCCTACTAACGGTAAAACGACTTATTCTTATACATATATATAATAATTAACCATTAATGTTATAAATAGTATAAGGGTTGAATTTTAACTATTAAAACTCTAAGGTTTGGAATTAAAGTTTATTAAAGTGTGTGAAACTTTACAAATTCCAAAACTTGAGGACAAGTTTTGTAACTTTGCAAAACCCTTCATTTCATAACTTATGAATTAAAGGTTCATAAAAATGAAGACTCTTCATTTTCATGTAACTTATGTGTTTTAAGTGTGTGTTAAATGAAAGTGACCTTTGGTAATCCATAACTTGAGGACAAATTATGGACTCCATTAAAACACATAAATGACTAAGAATTAATTCTAAACAATTCAGCAAATAATTCCTATCATTTTCTAAATTCATAAGAACATGAACATGATCATCAAAAATTCAAGAATTATATGAACACATAAAATCATGGATTTTTGATATATGCTATTGTAAATGGATTAGAACAACCATTACACCAACTAAAATAAGTTTTACAACACCAAAACAATTTAGGGTAATGTTTCCAGTCCATTTCCAGCAGCAAAAGTCGAGGTTCTGCATTCTTTCGATCCTACTCGCCGAGTGCATGAACGGACTCGTCGAGTAGGTTGAAGTTTGCCTTGGACTCGGCGAGTCCCCCCAATGGACTCGGCGAGTCTAGCATGCAGACAGCAACGATTTCGACTTTTTTCACTATTTTGCATCAAGTATCAAACAAGCAAGCCTAGGCTCTGATACCACTGTTGGGTTTTGAGCAATCTAACACTTCCTAAGTGTGCATGCAACCCTAATAAACCTTGGATCTATGTTTGTCTAAATACATGCAAAATAATAATTTTCCAAGGTTTATAACCTATCTAACATGGCATGGGGAACATTTCAACATAAAAGAGTTAGAAGAGATTACATACCTTTGTTGTGTTGGGTTCTTAGGAGTTTGAGGGCCAAGCACCAATAGTGTGAATGCCTCAAATGGAATCACAAACACCACAAACTCTTGGAAAACTTTGAGAGAGTATACACACTCTTGTATTTTCGGCCACACACATGCACACACACACTAGAACACTAGCTTTCTCTTAGGCTATCTTAGGCTCAATTTCATGCTCCATAAGCATGCTTATATAGTATGCATGGTTAGGGTGAAACCCTAATAACCCATGTCTTTTCCTATACCAAGGATCCATGGGTTAAAAGCTCCATGGATCATCCATGGACTTCCACATAAGCCTAGCCCATTAACAAATGAGTATTAGCCCACACTATATAAAACAAATAGCCCATAATTTAATTAGTATTCTTTTAATCTCTAAATTAATCCATAATTAATTTAAGACTAAAACTAATTAAATAACGTAACTCCATATTAATATATTATATCTCATAATATATTAATAAACATATGTGTATAACTCTCATAAAATTATCCATAATAGTTTGGATGAGATGCAACCCAAATGGACCATGCCGGTCGGGTCAAGTATATACCAAATAAGTTATGGACTTAGACACCTTATCCAACAGTCATAAGCTTGGGCCGTAAACTCATGTTAATGGGGTTTTTCATGCCCTTAAACCCTTCCAAATCAATTCTATGGCTTAGATATGAATTATAGGACCTTGGTTTTAGCATTTGGACACTTGAAACATGATTTTTGGGGGATTTAGATGAGTTTACGGCCAAGGATAGTGCTTGGGCCGTAAACTCCCCAAAACTTGACATAAATCCAATTCTAAGGTGTTAGAAAGCCACCCAACACCACCAAAAGCCTTGGAATAAATCAAGGGACAAACCAAAAATACTTTAAGGGCCTTAAACACATCATTCATGGGATTTCTAAGAGTTTACGGCCAAGGCTTGTTCTTGGGCCGTAAACTCCAAAATTCTTGGTGTTAGAATGCAAACTAAACACCCCTAAAGCCTTTAGATGAATTTTAGAAGCCATTCTATGCAAGTTTTAGACCTTGAAACACCTTGTAGCACCATATATTAGAGTTTACGGCCATGAGGGGGGTCTCATAGGCCGTAAACTCCATAAATCCCTCATATGTCCCATATAAACTCATTTTTAGGCTTGTGGAATTTTTTTAGAATCACATGTGATTTGTTTTAGCAACATTTAACACCATTTTCATGAGGATTAAGGAGTTTACGGCCAGGAGCCTATACTAGGCCGTAAACTCCCATAAATTAATCATTTTGGTGATTTAAAATCATTTCAAGTCCTTAAACCAAGTCTAGAAATTATCCCCTAAGTGTTAGAAGTCATTTAGCACCATAAACCACACCCACCATGAGTTTACGGCCGTAAACTCATGGGGAATGGGTGTTTTTAGACCAAAACTCTTATATTAGTTTACTCATGGGGAGTAAACTCAAGTCCCAAGTCCCTAGTGTCATTTCACGTCCTTAAACGCCACCCGGGTCCCTCCAAACACTTGTATCGGAGTGTTTTCGCGACTTGAAGCAATTGTCCATATCCAACAATCAATCTAGGTCCTAATTAGATACAAATGTGTATCTTTATATTATAATTAGGAACCTCGCGTATTTACAAGCCCCGGACCCAAGTTTAGCATCCGAAATCGTCACGTTACTCGTCCGGTGAGTTCATACCCCTACTCTTTTTCACTGTTTTTAACTGTTTTCAGGGGGGAATACAAGCAAAAGTACAAGTGTATCTTGTACTCAAATTGAATTTTCAACTTAATGGTTTCAGTTTCTAAATGTCTTAATTTCCAAAGATCTAGACAACTAATGTTTCGAATTGCAGGTTAAATACAGAGTTCTGTTGAAAAGTACTTTGATCTATATTGCTATTATAAAGAAATCATACTAATAAGAATAATACGAATCCGATTATGAATGTAATCAGATACGAATATACGAATACGAATGCGAATATACGAATACAAATACGAATATGTCTACGAATACGAATATGAATATGTCTACGAATATGAATACGAATATGTCTACAAATACGAATGCGAATATACGAATACGAATATGAATATACGAATACGAATACGAATATGTCTACGAATACGAATACGAATACGATTGCGAATACGAATATGTCTACAAATACGAATACGAATGCGAATATACGAATACGAATACGAATATACGAATACGAATACGAATATGTCTACGAATACGAATACGAATACGATTGCGAATACGAATATGACTATAAATACGAATACGAATATGATTAGGAATACGAATGCGAGTGCGAATGCGAATCCGACTACGAATGCAAAGTGACGCCTTTGGTTGACACTAGACTTCGAATATACAGATACCGTACTCTCTGAGTGTCACCAGAGTTTCGAAAACAAATACGAAAATACTCCTCTGGACCTCTACTGAGTTTCGAATATATCCGCCTCAGAATGTCGACAGAGCTTCGAATACATAACGAAATGCACTCTTTTGGAACTTAACAGAACTTTGAAAATATTGTAATGTACACTTCTGTGTGGTTCCAAATCTTCGAAAATACAACTAAGTCAATAGATAGTAGCCATCCAAAGGTAAAATAACTAAGGGTTAGAATACTTACCTAATATTATACACATGGTAATACCTAGTATCAAATAGATACGAATAGACAACTCAGCATATAGGAAAATATGGGATTTTCCTGGGATAACATAACAGTTAGTAACGAACCTAGATACGAATAGTCAACTCAACACATAGGAAAATATGGGATTTTCCTGGATAACACAACAGCACATAATCGAATAAAGAAACAAACGAATAACTATAACTATAAGGAAAATATGGGATTTTCCTGGAATGTCATAACCAACCGTTTTCGAAATTATATCAAAGGATAACTAAACTGTTTTCAATAAGAAAATATGGGATTTTCTTCATCAACATCTTTTCTTGAACGTTAAGGAACTCGTCTTTTCAAAACTAAACTGCTTATGAACTCACCAGCTTTATGCTGATTTTCAAACTGCTTGTATTCTCAGGTCAACGTTAGACAGGTACACCGCAACCTTTTGGAGAAGACGGAGCGTCCCGAAGACTCGTCTTTACTTTTGTTTATATATCATATGTATAATACATGTACAAATTTACTTTCAATCAAATGTAAACAATATTATGTAATGTAATGTTTTGTGATTACTGTTTTACTATGTGCATTGGATTTGATACTCAACGTGGAGTCAACCCCGGGAACGTTTCCGCCTTTGGTTTTCGGGGTGTGACAAATTATAAGGGTTGAAATTTTACTTTTGAAACTCTAAGGTTTGGAATTAAAGTGTGTGTGAGACTTTAGAAATTCCAAAACTTGAGGGAAAGTTTTGAACAATTCAAAAACTTTTGGTTTCCATAACTTATGAGTTTAATATGGTTTTTATGAAAACTTTTCAAGTTCCATAACTTGAGGACAAGTTACAAGTTATGGAAGACATAAAAAACATTTTATGATGACACTAAAATTAGAGACTCTTCTATTTTCATAACCTATGACTTTTAATGACACTTTAAAAGAAAAACTCTTCATTTTCCATAACTTGTGGACAAGTTATGGAGTTCATAAAAACCATTAAGATCAAATTACCAACTAACACAATAATCAAGTAATTTTTCTATAAACAAGATCAAACTCATAAGTGAAGATAATTTATATCAACAATTTTCAAGAACTTAGCTAATCACATAAACTAAAACAAGTCTTGAAACTTTAACAATCATCATTTATTTGGATGAGAATAAACATTACCGTAACATCAATATTAAGTTTTATGAAAAAAAAATACTTTGTGGTAATGACTCTAATCCAAAACAGGCCAAAAAACTAAAAAAAATCACTGA